>NC_050467.1:7529582-7824582 GCF_013373865.1 Monomorium pharaonis
CGCTCGATATATAAACCGTCTGAAAAATATAAAAGACAGAGTACTTTCGGCCAGCGTACTGAGCTGACCTATCCTCAGAGCGTAGTGAGCTCTGGCTATCCTTCAACTCGCGAATTGAGCGAGATTTCTTCCCAAAGTGCGTAATGAGCACCATCCTAAGTCCGCGCATTGAGCGGCATCATTGATCTGACATCATTGGAATATATCAACCGCGTGTTGAGCGGCATCTACAAACTCTTGTCCCAAAGATCCCCGTGTTGAGGGGAAATCAACTGTTCTCGCGTTCCACGTAGTGAGTGGAGCCAAAAGAGCACGTACACTCTCGGAAATGCTTCATCATCTGAAATTAGTTGCATATCGACGATATTCTCTCAGACGACACTCCCATTGTACCTTCACACCATCGAATCGTTCGATATGTAAACCGCCTAAAAAATCCGAAAAACAGAGTTCCTTCGGCCAGCGTACTGAGCTGGCCTATTCTCAGAGCGTAGTGAGCTCTGGCTATCTTTCAACTCGTGAATTGAGCGAGATTCCTTCCCAAGTGCGTAATGCACCATCCTGAGTCCGCGCATTGAGCCCCTCTCCCCTCCTCTCATTACCCGACCCTGTACCATCCGAATACATCGACCACGTGTTGAGCGGCATTCATGAAGACTCCGTGAAGGAAAATCAGCCATTTCGTGTTTCACATGGTGAATAGAGTCAAGAGCACCACAACTGATAGCCCCAACGTCCGAATCACGTTAATTTTTGTATTTTTGTTTTTTGTATTTTATTTATTATACAAAATATTTATTTTTAATTTTGTAAATAAAAATGTATTTTTGTTTTATGAATACTGGTAAGGTTTTTGGCAGTTTTCCTTATCCTCAGCAACAAATGTTGGTATTCTTTATAGATTCTGCCAAATAAAATATTCTTATTTTAAATTATATAAATATGTGTTCAGTTTAAATAATTATTTAAATACCTTTCCACATTTATCCTTTATATGTATATTACACTCTATTACTCACGTATTAAATGTTACGTTTTTTATTACTTTTCTTAAAATTTTTAGAAAACTTTTTAAAATAGTAGACACCATACAGAATTCTTTAATAATCGATTTAAATACTTCACTGATATGTTCTTGACGCAAGAAAGTAAACTCTTTCTAACAATAACAACATTGTGCCATCCCACCAAGGAACGAGTAGTTATAAGATAGCGTTAAACTATATATCAGCGTAGAGATATTTTGTATATTCAGACAATTCTATATATTAATAAACTAGCCCAAATACAATACTTCGCGTTCTCAGTTAATTACGTCCACCACCTAAATCTTGGATTCCCTATGAGCTATTCGCAGTTCAGCAATCACTCATGATTCAGACATTTTTTTCAAATTGCAAATAAATATGTCCTATATATACAGTGACTAAAATTTTTTAACAGCGCTTGCATTTCACAATAGGCTGGGAAAATTCAAAGATCTTTATAAATTAATAATTCGTTTATTATTACAAAAACCGCAAAATGGTAGAACATTTTTCACTCAATTTAGTCCGTTCTATCTTTATGCAAGTGCTGTCAAAAATTTTCAGTCAAACTGTGTGTGTGTAATTCTTTTATGTTATGCAAACGGTTCAACTAATACACGGTCTACAATAAGTCAACTAATAACGGTCTACAATAAGTTTAGTAAGCCTTTAATCTTATGCTCTAATTTTTAAAGTGTGGCGTAATTCAGAATAGTGAATATAATCTAATGTGCAATAAAATAATGTTTACGATATAAAATGACGTGATTCAAAATTGCGTTTCCAATACAAAATTAGGCGCAATTTAAAATATAAAATATAAAATAAAAATCGCGATGCAATATATATTACATTCATTGATTTTTAATCGCAATCGCGATGCACAAATTTTGCAAATAGCATATCTCTAGTCCAAAAATTTATAAGTAGAGGAATTTAAAAACGGGATTAGAATTTGAAAAGACTTACCATTCGGCGATTTTCTTGTGGCACCGCATGACACTGTTTTCGATGTCTATCGGATGGTAACGCATACCTCGCAGTAAGATAGCCTCATCGAGGGCACCAACAACGAATACAGCGTCGTGAAGCTCTGGATCATTCGGCACGAGATCGGCCTCGGGTACATTGTTAGTATCACCGGGTACGTCGCTGATCACCGACTGTTGAACACTCTCGGTCCTCCTTAGGAAACCAAGATAGCCGGTTCGCGCGTAGACTTCGCTTGTATTGCCGGTAACTAATCGCGCGTTAAAGTGATCAGCGTAATCGCTCTCGTCGCCGTAGATCGTGAAGTAACCGCTCGCATTGTGCGAGGACTGCACCCAGATTTCACCTAGATGCGAGTCTCCGCATTGACCCTTGGTCTCGGGATTAGCGATGATTACTTTCACGCCGGGCAGCAGTTTGCCCGATTCCATTAGGCACAGAGAATGCGGACTGCCTCGTTCCACTAGGGAAACTCGGTCGTTACGTAACGCACGAAGGTCAACATAAACTGTCGAGGGCTCCGGACTGGATGCTCCCTGTGGAATAAAACAAAGAAAATAATGAAAAAATGTATTTGCTATTCAATAAGTTTCATAGATTAAGAATAAAAATTGAATAATATATGAATAATAATGTCTTCAAACCAAGAATGAGATTTTTTTTATATCATCAAAACAATCAGATATGTTCTTTAGATGGCTATTATAATATTGAAATAAAATATACTTTTGGAATTAAAATCAAATTCTTTTTAAAAAAGATTAAATTATATACAAGATGTCTATAAAATTTATATCTCCACCTTTCATTAATATCAAATTAAAATCAATATATTTTATTTATAATAGCCTCCATTGTTTCATATATAAGCAAGAAATATATTCTTGCTTTTACACACACACACACGCACGCACGCACGCAATTATAATATTAATTTCAATTTAATACTAATATTTTCTTATGTGCATAATCCATAGAAATAAATAAGTTCGATAGTCAATTTTACCTGCAAGCAAATGGCAGTATTTACTCTGCAACCGAACGAGGTGGACACTGCGCGCGGACTCAATCCGAGCGCAGAGAACAACTTGCTAAAACTCGTCGTTAATGCTATCCGTGGCCTCTCCTCAGCAACAACAACGCATGTTCTCACGCACGCTAAACTCACACCGCGCGCTTTGAGCGCATGAACCGAGGAACCAAGTCCCTTGGTACACAGCTCCATAACGCCGTACGAGCAGAACGTGTCTCTCACTCTAGATTGGCTGACCGCCGATAACCAGAGTGCAGGATTGGCTTCCACCTGGTGATAAAATTAAGAATGTATTACACATATTTTCATTTGTTAGAAAAAATCAACAAGTTGATGTTTATTTTTTAAAAATAATTAATTGAAATTGAATTAAAAACTCATGTAAAATTAACTAAGATTAGTTAAAAGTTAACTTTATAATTTTATTATTTAACTTTTAGTTTTTTAACTAATACTATCCATCCCTAATTTTTAATAACAAATAAAGTAAATATAAAGTATAAAAATATAATTTTTAATAACTTTTGTATGTGTGTATATAATTCATTTCAAGTATAAATATAAATATTAACATATTTATTTTGCAGGGACTATACGGGTGATAAATTTTTTCGTTGAGTACATGAATTACAATGCTTACCTCGGACGGTGGTATTAGTATAGAATGATGTCCACTGTATATACTGCTGAGACACCATAAGGCAAAACCGAGTCCCGAGTATGGGTCTAGACAGAGGGCGATGTGTCTGGAAGGATAGAGCTCGCACGCCAATTTCATGGCACGACACAACGAAGTGACCGCCGCATGAGACATTTTGATGCCAGCGAGCATGCCCGTTGTTGAGACACTGAAGTCCAAATAGGCCAGCATCTCCGCAGTAGGCGCCCGATACATTACTGGTAGCTTCTTCTTTGGCATGTCGTCCATATCCAGGATCATCGGCCAACTCTTTACGTCGACCACATTATTCGCTTCCTACGCATAGAAAACATTTAAAAACATTTTGTATTTATATAAAAATTGGCATTTAAAAACATTTTGTATTTATGTAAAATTTGGTTAACCAATTTTACAAAAATTTGGTTAAACTGTTTGGGACAAGTAATATGTTAAATATAAATTTTGAAACTAAGATACTGATCGAAAACTAAGTTGAGCATTATTCAAATAATTTTTATATTTAATTTATTATTTAAATAAGATTTTTTGCTCGAACCGCAAATAAACAATGACATTTTTCAATTTTTTTGACTGCGATACAATTATATTCCACTTTGACTAAAATTATTGTACTTCGGACATGGATAACGTTATAATTACAGGCATAATTCAACAACTTTATCGCATTTTGTTAATTTTTATTTGATAAGGTCCCAAAATGGGAACCAAAACCTTGTAATCATTCAATAAATTTTGCCAGTTTAGTCGTCCATAAGCCAATTTGTTATTCTTTAATTATCACTGGTGATAACAAGTCTCTTTATTCATTATTTGTTAACTCATTATTTAAATTACGTCATTTGTATTATTTGTATTAGCCATTACGTTATTCATGTTATTCATTATTCTCATAATTCGTTATTTTTATATTATTATTCGCATTGTTAATTATTCACATTATTTTTTATTTTTTATTTTTATTTATTGTCTGCACTATTTTTTACATAAAAAAATCTTAATACATAATAAGAAATATTTTTTACTGCTCGAATTCATCATAAAGAAATAAAATTAATCAGAGCTGCAACAATTTTTCGAATAAATTCAGAAGAAATTTTATCAATTAAAAAATAAAACTTTACTTTTTATTCCTTATTCGGAAAATTGCCTTTAAATCGAAGATGACAAACACCTACATTATTTTCCAGTAGACGATTATCAAATCAATAATCAAACATTTTCAATTACCTTTGACTTCAACAACTTGAGGAGGTTCTGGTTGGTCAATACGAGGACGGATTTACTGACGTCCACGATCATGCGAACTGTCGGTAGGGTCGTTTGAAGATTTTGCGGATGAGGTGGCCTGATGGTCACCGGCACGGCACCAACGTACAAACAGCCATAAAACGCGCATATTAGATCGGTACCGGGTGGGAAAATGAGCGCTACATGATCCCCAGTGTTAACTCTTCCTCGATCCAAGAGCAAATTCCCAATCCTTTCAGCCTTCTTATGCAACTGCGAGCAGGACAATGAGGTAGCCACGGTGCCCTTCGCGTTCAACGACGTAAATATCACATGGTCCGAAGTGCTGACAGCACGCCATCGTAGAATTTCGGAGATAAATTGATACTGAAAAATAACCAATATAATAAATAAAAATTAAAATCTCTCTTCTCCTTTCTATACAAAGTCACTGTATCAGTCAACAAAAACATAAAAAATTGAACAAAATTAAAGTCAACAAATAAATATAAATACTTTAATATAATTACATTTTTAATTAAAAAATGTCTTTAATCGTAAAATTTATAAAATTAGATCTAAATACAATATCAATTTGCAATTTATTATTTTAAAGTCTTATTTAATATAATTTCTCTTAAACAATCATTTATTAGTAATTGTTCAGTGACTGATACGATAACTTTACATGAGCTTCCATTAATTTTCATCAAAGTTGGCTGTAAAAATACAATGAGAAAGAAAGGCTGTGGTAAATTTCAAATTTTTTTATCCCAGACTTTATCCAATAGCAAACACTATAAAAAAAATTAACAATGAAATTAACAATAAAAATTAATAACATTAAAATGCAAAGAAATATTTTTACTTTAATTGATAAATTACTATAGTTTAAAAGAAAACAAAAACAATAGTAACAAAATATTATAATGTCTTTTTCATTCAAATTAATACATAAAATAAAATTTTAAAATAAATTTTACAGATATAATTATTATTAATAGTGACAATAATGGAAGCTAATTTTGATAACACAATGGCTAGATTTCCTGTAAGCTTGGCACAACAGGTTCTTAGACTTACTCTACTTAGATTACAGCTCTTTTTAGATCTTAATTTAGCTTTAGTCTTGTAGAATTAATACAGTTTCAGATCTTTAGATTTTTTAGCAACCTCGGGAAATATATGTATGGTGACGGTCAGAATCAATGCTGATTGTTTATGAGTCAATCATTTTCATACGGAGCCAATCTTAAATGTTACTTTTAAATGTTACTAAATTTTATATTAATTTTTAATTTAATGAAAAAATTGAGCGTCGCATATAATATTTGTCGATCTTAAAATAAAATCTTTAATTAAAGCCAAAATAAGTAATGTCAAATTAAATTGAGCAATAATACTAACGCTTATGAGCATCTTAAAACCTGTAAAGAATTTATTATAAAAAAACCTCAGAATCGAATCTCTCTACATTTCATACAGGTATCTTAAAGTGTAATAATTTCATTATAACTTAATCTCACTTATTGTTAAATTCAAATAGTGCAGGACAAAATATAAAAAATTTTCCTACATTTTTATATTTTATTGTTTTTAATAGAAAAAACTAGTTTTTACCAATTTTTTAATAGAAAAATTGATAAAAATCAGTCTTAACCATTGGCATGAACTTTGTCAAAAAAAGTGTAAAAATTTGCCCAAGTTTTAAACTTTTCATTAAAAACTTACAAACCTTTTTGGCATTATCACTGTCTTCGTCCAGGACACCCATGTCCCGTCCCTGCGCGGAGGCCAATCGGTTACCCTGGACAATGTTCCCTACCATAACGCTGGCCGGACCGACATCTGCAACAGAATCCCCCACTACACGCCCCCGCACCATTCCGTTAGTAAACCAACACAAACACTCAACTCAATAATGAGTAGCTCACACACTCTCCCCTGACTGAGGCCGGGCAAATCAAAGCTCTAGAGCAATCTGGTTTTCGCCATTGGTTTACGCCGTTCAATATAAGCGTTCATGGGTCTTCCGCTCCACAGGTCTACGCTTTAACGCGAATTCACGAATCTTTGGATCCAGGGATGCTCAAATTTCCAAACGTCTTTTTTTTAACCAATCGCATAGTCCAGACTAATTGTACACAGATTTCAGATTGAATACATTAAAACACTAATGTGTGGAATTAAAAAGCAAAGTATAGAAGAGCATTAAATGGAAAAAGAAAAAAAATAGTTTCTCCAGCAATAAAAGTCCAATAAAAGGTAGAACACCTTGCTAATCATTAAAATTAATTTGTACTTAATTATAATACTACTTAGGATATTCGGAACTCAGCCAAAAGAAAGAAGGATAACTAAATGGAATAACATGCCAAGCATAATGGACAATATAAGGGTTATTAATAAAATCAAGATATGTGATAACTTTCTAAATTCAGTATTTTGTAACAAATGTGAATCCCGAGTATTTTCTAAGGAGATACAACATTCCCATGTACTTCACACAGTATCCCCAAAAAAGCACATTTGTATTTAAGCATTAAGAAAATGCGCTTACATGAGACATTCAGTCAATAAAAACTTTAAATACACAGGCACACAAAAAAAAAGTGGTTGGTCCGGCGGACTAGACTAGTCAATCCTTATGTATTTCGACCCGCTGAATCCGAATCTAAGATCAGAATTGCAAAGTTAGCTCGCATTTTCTAACCACCAAAAAAAAATTCTTTTTTAATTACACAGGCACACAAAAAAAAAGTGGTTGGTCTGGCGGACTAGACTAGTCAATCCTTATGTATTTCGATCCGCTGAATCCGAATCCAAGATCAGAATTGCAAAGTTAGCTCGCATTTTCTAACCTCAAAAAAAATTTTTTTTTAAATATTGGTCCGGTGGGCCAGACTAGTCAATTCTTATGTATTTTGATCTGCTGAATCCGAATCCAAGGTCAGAATTGCAAAATTAGCTCGCATTTCCTAACCTAAAAAAATTTTTTTTGAGGTTAGGAAAAAATGAGCTAATTCAGCAATTTTCACCTTGGATTTGGATTCAGCGGGTCAAAATACATAAGGATAGACTAGTCTGGTAGGCCGGACCAACATTAAAAGAAAATTTTTTTTTGAGGTTAGGAAAAAATAAGCCAATTCAGCAATTCTGACCTTGGATTTGGATTCAGCGGGTCAAAATACATAAGAATAAACTAGTCTGGTTTGCCGGACCATCATTTAAAAAAAAAATTTTTTTGTTTTAGGTTAGGAAATGCGAGCTAATTTTGCAATTCTGACCTTGGATTCGGATTCAGCGGGTCAAAATACATAAGAATTGACTAGTCTGACCCACCGGACCAATATTTAAAAAAAAAATTTTTTTGAGGTTAGAAAATGCGAGCTAACTTTGCAATTCTGACTTCAGATTCGGATTCAGCGGGTCGAAATACATAAGGATTGACTAGTCTAGTCCGTCGGACCAACCACTTTTTTTGTGTGTGCCTGTGATATTAATTTAAATAAAAAAATATAGATAAGTAGATAATACAAATTTTATATTGCTTTTGTACATTTACTTTGAAATATCAATATGTATGAAAATATTAGGCAAATATGTGCCAGATTCCTAAAGCCTCTGATGGAAATATTTTACTAAAATTCTAATAAATAACATTAAAGTATTAGTACATTGAATATAAAAATCTTTATTAATTGATCAATGTTCAGAATCATTTTATTAAAATTTTAATAAAAATATAAAGAACTTAGTAAATTTCAAAATTAAAATCAATAGACGTAAAAAATTTAATAAAATTATTCAAAAGAATTAATTAAAATTCAGAATTATATGAATGGATCAGAATGAAAATAGACCAAGTCCTAAAAATAATAAAGAAATAAATAATTAAATGCACAATAATTTGTAAACTCAAACAAACGTTTAAAATTACAAGTTATCACAATTACAAATCACAATTACAAATTAATAAAACAATTAAAAACAATTACAATTACAAACTAATTTGTAATAATTATTTGAAAAACTATTAATATTGTTTACTTTATTTCTGTTTCATTACTTTTCTAATATTTTAATTACTCGTTTTTACCATTAATATTTTAGAATAATTCAGCTTTTGCAGTTCATTAACAACTTTTTTAAATAAATTTGCATAACTATATTTTGTATTACTTTCATTTTATTTCCGTTTTTAATAATTATCTTTAATATTTATTAAATTTTAATATATTTCAGTGTTTAACTTTTGTTATTAAATCTATAAAATATTTTGTTTTACATCAATTTTCAAAATTTAGTAATATTTTATAGTATTTCGCTATTATAAGTATAATTTATATACTAAAATATATTTAATAACATTTCTTTCAGTAATTCTTAATTTTTATTTCAACAATTTCAGAGTTATTCAACAATTTTAAAAATTTATTTCCATCAACAAGTTTATATAAACGTTTAAAATTTCTTACTACGACTGCATTCCAATACTCACTGCCAGTACTGAAAATCTATACTATACATAACACGAACTATAAATTTTCAGTACTAGCAGTGAATTTCGGAACGCAACCCACAAATAGAATTCTAAAAAAAGTAAAATTCGTAATTATCAATACATTTCTTCCGATTTCTTGCTACTCCTTTCTCTTCATTTCCACACAAATGCACATAAACACATATACACATACATTTTTTATCTTATCTCTCTCTTTTTGCTTATCACTCTTACCAATTCGCATACAATTCAATGAAGTTACTCTGACTCATTCACATCAAACATTCATACTAAATATGGTCAACTAAATGTGATAAATTAATGTTTAATTTATAAGTTTAATTAATATTTTTCAGTTAAATTTTTATATTAAATCTGATCCTTATATATATATATATATATATATATATATATAATTTTGTACACACACACGCACACACATAGAAAATAATTTTGTAAATATACAGAGTATCTCATTTAAGTTGCACACTTCTAATATTACGGAAGAAATATATTTAAAAATGCAAAAAAAAAAGTTTTAAACAAGTTGTATATAGTCTGTGAGAAAAAGGATAAGTAGTGATAAAATCAATTTTTTTTAAATCCATTTTTTATGGTCACAAAAATTAACACCATTTAAAGAAAATTAAAATATATGATTTCTTTTACACTATCTAATTATTTTAAATATAAAAATATAAAAGTATCGTTATTAAGAAATCGTTTATAAGATATATTATACTCAATTCTACATACATAGCATGCATTTTAATGCAAAATATATTATCTATTTATTTGTACACACTTAAAAAAATACTTTTATGTACAGAATAATAATCATTTGATATAAAGAAACATATACTTTTTAAAAAGTTATGCAATTTGCAATGTACAATTATACATCTTGTTCGAAAATTAATTTTACCTTTACTTACTTTTCACCATACATTATAAAAAATATTTTTCTTACGTTCTTTTATAATACGTTTCTTACGTTCTTTCGAGATATTGTAAGATATGTAATTAAAATAGAATATTCTCTACATAGAAAAAAATATTAAAAAAAAGAAACCTCTGGCAGTTTGCAGTTTTTAAAAGAAGCTGGCATTAGTACAATTTTCATTATTTAAGTTTCAGTCTCGAAAGATCGACGCGATATCTGTCGACTTCGTTTCACTTACCTGAATGAATTTCGCGAGGTTTTGGTAAATTGGTGACACATGTGTGAGGACAGAGAAGCACATTAGCTGGGTGAAGAGCACCTTCAAGAAAACGGCGCTTTGTTTCCGACAGATGAATACCACCTAGTGGCGTTTTGGGCAAATAGTTGGGTGGTACCAAGGCAAGACAATATATTCCTACTGCATGAATTGAGTCAACCGCTTGCAGCACTCGAGACATCCACTGGAAGCTCTACATAAAACGATGAAAAATTTTTAAGATGCTCAAGTCGATTTCTGACACATTTTCTTTTTTAAAAAGTTATTTTTTTCTTTAAATAACATTTAATTCCAGAACGCACCTCTTCTTCACTGCAATCAGGCCGTTGTTCGGCAACAACACATATTCTTTCATCTCTGAGGACTCTCACACTGAAAACGGCTATTCTACCACGATAGATAAATTTCATCGGTTCGACAGCCAGCACAGTGGCGATAATGTCGTCGGCATTGTGCTTCCTGCCAGTTACCGTCATGAGACCATCTCGTGACCCGCAGACAAACACGAGTCCTCCAGGACCAAGAAAACCCAACAATCCGGAACGCGTATATTCTACATCACCTAAAGCGGTACCATCGAGCTGTAACGGTGATACTTTGAAGGTATTGTTAGTAAGTCCTTGCAAACCCCAATATTGGGTACCGGTCGCTGCACTGTGCACGCAAATTTCACCCACTTCGTCCGTCTTACAAATAAATGGCTGCCCCTCCATTTTAATAACGACTACTATACCTGTAAAAAGACAAAAATATATCATCAAGACATATTTAGACGTCACAAAGCAATCAATATTTAAGGTAATCAATTTGCAAAAACTCACTTCCAGGCATAACTTGTCCGCAATCCTGCAGCGTCAATGACGTAAGAGAGTTCTCCTGATCTACTCTGACAACTCCGTAACTCAAGCCGGACATGGAGAGAACTCCACGACCAGTAGCGTTCACTCCTGCGCGTCCTGGCCTTCTTACAGAGACTGTAAGAGCCTCGCTCGAGGAAGCGCAAGGACAAACAGCATCCGGCCTGAGTCCTTTGGATTGAAACACTGAGAGAAACTGATCACAGGATGAGAGAGACCATGGATTTGCGCCATCCGCAACGAGCAGCAACCTTAACGTTGCCAGAGAAACGTCCTTGTGATCCTTAGTTGCTAACAAACCCCAGTGAAGATCTCGTGATTTTACGACTGCAACGCTGGCACGATGCTTCGTGATCATCTGCATCCAGCTGGCGGGATTGACTTTCATCAGGGCGTAAGGAATAAAAATGACATGCATGCCGTTCAGTACGCTAGTCAAGGTGCTGTGCCAGAGACCGACTTCTCGCTTGAAGTCCAGCACACAGACAGCATTTTCGCCTTCGGTGTAACCGCAGGCTTGCGTGAGAGCGCGACAATGGGCCATCATCGCTGACCTAGTAATGGTTACGCCCATCACGGAGCCATCCTTGTCAGTGGTATACTCGATATACGCGGGCGTATCATCGGTGAGCCGTGGCGGCGCCATCCAGTCCTTGGGTGTTTTGCCTAGATGCTCAGTAACGAACCAGTGCAGTTTTGGCCAGCCCTTAAAGGCTATCACTTCGCCAGCTGCTGTCTTTGGCAGACCTTTCAGACACGCTTCGCTAGTCAGTGCCACCTAAAAATGTCAAGATGCATATAGTTGATTCCCAAGGTCGAATGCGCTGTCACGGTTAACATAAATTGCAATGTAAATTGCAAGATTGCACGACTAATATGCAAATATTATTGGAAAAGAATGTTGCCTAGCAGATAAGGCAAGAGACAATGCTCCGCTTACCTGAATTCCACAGCTTCCCAAGAGAAAACCAATCTGTTGGGAACCCGCGTCACGACGGGTCAGAGGTACTTCGATGGGCACTGGTACGATACCGGCCTGAAGACAACCATAAAAGGCGCACATGAAGCTGATCGGATCGTTGTTCGGATAAACCAGGGCTATCCTGTCACCAGGTTTCAGGCAGCAATCACCGCCGCGACTTAGAGCCTTATTCAGAAGAGTATAAGCAATCTTGTGAGAGCGGCTGAGTAGCTTCCCATACGTGAGCGTTACGCAAAGCTTGCCGTTAGGATCCAGGACAGTGGCCACGGGTGCTTTGTACGTTGCCGAGCCGTACCTAAGAACATGTAAAATAAATTCCCAAATAACAAGTAATATAACAGTAATATCATAGAAATATTATAGTAAGATATAAAAATATATAGAATATTACAAAGATGTCACAGTAGTAATATTAAAATATCCATTAAAATAAATCACAATAATAACATATTACAATTGTATTAATGTAATATTTATATGTTACAAGTAATATTATAAATAATTTTAATACTTTTGTATTATAATTGTAAATATATTGTAGTTGTGTCATTATATATATATATATATATATATATATATATATAATTTATTTATTTTATCTCACAGCCTCCTTTTAGGAAACTCATCAAAAGACATTTTACACTTTTCATCATTTCATTAGAATACAACCGAAAAATCTCGTATTATGTCTTTTATTTTATCCTGTACAATATTTTAATTACAAAAAATAAAACGCTGCTACATCCATTTATCAGTGGTGCCGCGTACAATACTATATTGTAACATTATCACAATATTAGCACAATATTACAGAAATATCAAACTGCAATACATTGTTATAATATCGCAGTAACATTAGTTGCAATATTATATTGTAATATATACACATATATATATATATATATATCAAAATGTAATATTTCTTTAAAATTTCCGTTTTATGGTAATTGTAATATTATAGTAATTTTACCGACATATTACATTTGTACGGATTCTTATATTGCTGAATACACGAATCTCCGCTCGCAGTCTCAAATCGTTGAATTCACGAAATATGGAATTTTTATATACCGATAGCTCACCTCTGAATGGCGGCCTCGAGAGAACGTGGCAATCCTGATGGCACCGACAGGGCTTCGCCCACTGCTGACGTCATTGAACCACCTTCGGGTTTAGGAGCATTGGGATCCTTCGGATTCGCTGCGATTTCCAGCTCAATGTCGTCATCCTCGTAAAATTCCGGTAGCGGTCGACGTTTCGGCCGTTTCAGCGTATTCAATAGTTGCTGGATTTTCGCAGAGACCTTCCAACGACCGGTGGTGCCAGTATTATTCTGATCCTCAACCACATGCGCGTAACGGTTTACCCGATCGGCACCGGGCCGTCGCGTCGCCGATTGCTGCTGTCCGACCGGGGTGCTGCTCGTCACGTGGGTAACGTCTGGTGGTTGGATATTGCAATAGGCATGCGGCGTGTATTCGGCAATATCGGTGATGTCGGCGCCGGGTGGCCTCCTGGCCGGCGGTCTGGGCGGCGGTGGAGTGTCCCGCGCAGAACCAGTGCTACTGGTATCCGAAAGACCGGTGCCTATATCAAGGTATAATATATAGTATTTATTGCACATAATATATCGGATAACTTATGTCATGACGCGGTGTCGTCACGCGCACGCAGATTCCTTCACGTTTCAGCGCGCGGTTCAACCGCTTTTTCCTCTATTCGTACGCACGGAGGAAAAATAATAATGCGTATTGATTATTGGCGTGTCGTCCAGCGGAAACAGTCAAGGACGTGCGATACCAGCATTTAACGGAATCACACAGTACTTGAATCGTTTTCTTATATTCCTTTTTTTTCTTTCAACATGTACGAGTATAAAAGAACAGACAAAATTAAATTTTTTATATTAAGTAACATATAGGTCCTCTCTGTTTTGTTTACTGGTCTTTTTCATAGAAACAAGAATGTTGTTTCTATTTTATCATTTCATCATTACAGAAAAAATTTTATGTCAAAAATTACTACGGTAAGCAATAAGTGTAAACAAAAGAAGGAATTATAAAAATGTTTATTAGAGGAAAGTCACCATATGAATCCAGTCTTTTTAAGTAAAGCCTTCTCCAATTATTTCTCAGAAACTAAACATTATACTGTATAAATACTGATAAAAACATGAGATCTGCTTAGATAATTAAAGAAATAAAAATCCATAGTTCATACATTTATGACCTTTTTATATAAAATCTGCTACTAATAAAATTTTCACTCATAAATTGCAGTTTAAATAGTGAGTACATTATTGATAATATTACATCATTTCACATGTTTGTAGCTCCCTGTTTAGTTTATATATTTCTCTTTCGTATTGTTCTCATAATATTTTTTTCATAAAATTATTATACACTCTACGCAAAACTACCTCCGTGTATAGATTATATGTTCGCTGCGCTGTGAGCGCCAAAGAATGTTCTTTCTTTAATAAGTTTTTTAATCTAAGTATTTAATTTTAAATAATTTGTCTGTTTCTTAAATAAACTGTTTATTTTTAATTTCTATAATCCCTAAATTGGTTTTATTCTTAAAATTTAATTCTAATATTTTAAATTTTATAATTAAAATTTAATACATTAAAATGTTTTATTACATTTTTATACTTTTTTAAATACATTAATTTACTTTGTTTCATACATTAAAATATATTTTATTACTTAGATTTTAATTTACACACACACACACACACACACACACACACACACACACACACACACACACACACACACACACACACACACACACACACACACACACACACACACACACAAAAACTCTCCTCTACTACAAGACCTAAGTTCTGTCATTACTGCTTAGTTCACTCACAGAGTCCAGTTTCTCAGGCGCTCTTTTCTAGTTGTGAAAACATTAATTATTCCAAAATATGCAACATTATTATAAGAACTACTTTATACCATCTACAGAAAACATTTTTTAGTATTTATATTTTTAAACATGTTTAGCTTTTATTTAAAAAATACGGTCCAAAAACAAGTGATAGTTCATTCATAACAACTTTCCTTTGTTTTTCATTAAATTGCCATGTCATTTATACTACTTATGGGCCATGGGCCTTATAGTATAATTTTTCTGAAATTTCTTTTCATAATTTAGGACTATTATCGTACATAGTAATTTTTAATATAAAATTTTCTCTATACACATGACTAATGATGATTTTACCGGTTGGGCCACCCGCGCCCGGACTCTCTTCAGTTACAACGCTATCCTCGTCGCTGCTGGACTCTCCGCTGTCGCGTCTCTCCCGATCTGGACTCCTGGCCATCACGGAGGTTCTCTTGGACGGCATCGGCAAGGATGGCTTCGGTCGTCCCTGCATCGCCGCCAAGGCCTGTTGTACCGCCTCTTGGCGCACCTCTAAACATGTAAGAATTGATTACTTAAATGGACAAGGACGGATGGACACGTGCAGACACTTGACGGTCTTACTTCCGCATCGTCATCCGTTTATCATCTTTCAACGCTATTTATACATACATACGTGTTTATGCGTTAATGTACGTCATACATTTTTTTTGTCTTACTGACAATCTAACGTAATGCTCTTAAATGTGTGTGTGTGTATGTGTGTGTGTGTGTGCGTAAGGATTTGCGGAATAAAATGCTTAGACTTGGGAAGATTGAACAGTTAAATTAAAGTTATTGATCAGACACCACAGGAGACATTACGACACAGATAATTTTCCCTGGTATAAACATATGTATTTGAGATAAATAAATTCTTTCGCATGCTGCCACTTGCAAGATGTGCAGATTCTATTTGTTCCTTTTTCCATTCCATTTCAAGCACATTTATCGTCTGACACAAAAAGCATTATAATTGCTTTCATACGCAATAATTAATTTAAAGAAAAGTATCAAAACCTTTCTTAACTTTTCCACGAATATTCGTCTAAAAGATCTCGTCTTATTTCATTAAAATAGCTCTATCATGAAATAAATTACCTGAAATAAATTTAATTTTCAATATATTGTCCAAACTATTTTTTTTAATTAAAAATAAAAGTTGGTTGCCAATTATTTTTATGTAAAAAATTAAATTAAAGATAGTACTATATCAAAAATCCTGCAATAAATTTTCATCTTTGATATAAGTAGTATTTATTTTTTAATGAAAAATTGGTTGCCATTTTTATGAGACAAATTAAATAAAATATAGTTTCAATATTGACGCATATAAGAAACTTTTTTTTATCCTACTTCATATGTTCAAATTAAGTGTAAATAATATTCGCTTTCTTTTTAGCTATAGAATAGTAGATCACAATTTCTAGAAAAATTTTGTGTATCATTACTTAAATATACTATTTTTGGATAAAAAATCAAAGATTAATTAATTCGATAAAAAGCAAGAATTTGTTCGCCATCTAGATTTACACAAATCGCAGACAGAAAACTATCAACAATAAAATCAATAACATCTCTTTTTTAAAAGTGGACAATTGATTTAGATGTAAAAAATTGTTTTTTTCCAAAAATGTAGTTGACGATAAAACATGTTAAAAAAAAGAGTGAGATAAAACACATTTAAAAGTTAAAAATAGAAGTAAAAAATAAATAAGCCTTATTTTTTTCTGGATATATTCAAACAAATATATTCAACGCGAATAAGTGATTTCATCTATTTCATCTTTTTTTAGCAGAATAAATCGATATAATTATTATTTAAATATACTAAAATAATTATAGAAATTTATTGTACTAACTAAAAGATAAATCAAATTATTTATTGGTTGAATATTTGTTAATAAGTCGTTTACTTTATTTTTACTTTCAGTTTTTAGTTTTCTTCTAGATCTCATCGCTGATTAGATTTTAAGAAAGGATAGTTCTTTACATTCCTATATATTAATTGCACTCTAAAAATTTTAATTAGGACCTCGAGTTACAAGGATTTAAATAAAAAAAAGGTCGCTTGAGACTTAACAGATAAAGTAACTTCAAACCCTTTACAGGTGAAGTAACTTCGATACCCTTATTTTTCAAACCAAGACTCGCAATTAGAATGGAAGTACGTTTTCTGACTGAAATAGATGCATCCAGTGTGGCCATCGCACGTAAACTATAATAAAATGCAGGTAACATTCGGTCGGTTGTCATATATTTTCGGATAAAGCATACCTCTATTGTTATTGACATCATAACATCGGACTCGCATTGTATACATCGACGAATACAGAGTATCCCATATATAACTCGGCGGTTTCTTAATATTTATATTATTTGTTGTATGTTAGTTACAATTAATTTCAGTAAAAATGTTGTATAAATAACTTAAAAATAGAGATGATTTTTTTTTACAACGGCAACAAAATAAAGCTCAGACACAGTTTTTTTACTGATAATCCATATCAATATATAATCCATAAAAAAAATTCTTTTTATTTCTCCTAACTTTTTATAGAATTATTTATTTCAGAAAGTCTTTTCATTTATGTACAAAAAGGAAAAAAAAAACTTTTCATGAAAGGCGTTTTTATTTTAATCAATAAAAAGAATATTTTAACTTGCTCAAATATATTATCAGCTACCTTCAAAATTACAAAAATATCAAATTAAAAAAATCTTTTGTATGCTTAGATCTTAAATAATCACACGTAAAAACATGAGTGGTAACTATTTCTGGGTTAATAATGCAAAATTTATAAACACAAAAAAAATTTTTTTGGTATGCATTATAACAAAACTGTCATTGTTATTGCAATTCGTAAGAACATCAAATTCAGTTAACATTAATTAAAAAAAAAATTTATTATTAAAAAATTTGTTTGGTATATTATAATATACTGGTAAACAAAATTAGCGCATACGAAAATTTGTGTCGAAATTTTGCATAATTTTAAATAAATATAACCGCGAAAAATTATCGCATTTTTATTTGCCAAAAAACATTTTAAAGCCCGAACTCTCTATTTTCAGATAAATTTTGGCGATTTCAATTATCTTTTTTTTTTCACGAAACGGCACAATAAAGCTTGATCCGTTAAAATAAAAATTTTTATGTAATTTTGCTACATCGCACCTGCTGTGGAAAAAATCGCGAAGACTTTCTGCTACTTGCATCTTACAGCGGGATCTTTTCTCTTTATTTTGAGTGGTCGTTCATCGCTGTGCGATTTTTTTTGACCGAGTTATCGATGTTTGAATAAAAAGTGGTCACTTTGACTTTGATCATTTATAACCCATGAAAAAATCAATATACAAAAAAAAAAAAAACAAAGTTTGCACTTTCGAATACCACTATTGTTTTTTCGTAGATTCACTTTTCCTAACAACAAATCGCGTTCAAAGATTACGTAAAAAGTCGCATATTTTACGGTTTTCATTTAATTCAATATATTGTCGTGAAAAAAAATCCAATTACATCGTTAAAGCAAAATTTTATAGTATGATTACTCCTCAGTAATAAATACTACACGGAAAAAAAATTTGGAATTAAATTAATTCAGTGATACTCTGATGGTATACAGTTCCAGTATTTCTACTCTGTGTACTCTACGTGCATTTTTGACCGGTAAGGTAAGTACAATGGAAAGCCACTTTTCGACATGAAGCGCGGTGGCCGTGGGTGCTAAGTGCACGCCTACTGTGAGACAAATCGCACCGCAGCGACGACCCTCCACTATTCCAGGAATCGTTGGACAGTCCTAGTACAAACTTGAAAACGCCGAAGCTCGGTCTTTAGTAATCTCCCGGTTCCGATTACTTGAGCTGTAGTACCAAGTTTTCATTGAAACAAACCCAATTTTCGATGCAAAAAAGTTCAGCTATGTTTAAAACCCAAAAAGCATAAAATTTTGGATTTTTTTAATTCCAATTTTTTTTCCGTGTAACGTGCTTTAATCAATTACTGCTTGTAAACGTTCCCATATGATTATGCATTTCTCAATAATGTTCTGTGGAATTTCATGCTAAATTTACATTTGCCTAAGCGCTTTTCCTAACTTATGAATTATTAATATTTAATTATTAACATTTTAAAGTGCAAATTTTCAGTTTCCCAGTGTTTTTTTGCGGAGCGCTGTACGTTGATCTATTCACGAGTAATAACCGATGAAAATAAAAAATGACCATTTTTTCTTAAAATCTTAATAACTCGGCCCAAAAAAATCGCACAACGATAAACAATCACTCAAAATGAAGGGAAAAGATCCCGCTGTAAGATGCAAGTAGCAAAAAGTCTTCGCGATTTTTTCCACAGCATGTACAATGCAGCAAAATTACATAAAAAATTTTCTTTTGACGGAACAAGCTTTATCATTGTGCCGTTTCGTGGGAGAAGGGTAAAAAGAAATTGAAATCATCAAAATTCAACTAAAAATAGAGAGTTCGGGCTTTAAAATGTTTTTTGGAAAATAAAAATACGATAATTTTTTTGCGGTGTTATATTTATCTGAAATTATGCAAAATTTCGACACAAATTTTCTAATGCGCTAATTTTGTTGACCAGTATATTAAAAATTTGCTAAGTGTATTTGTTTCTAGAATCATTATAATCATTTATTATTGTTAGGGCAAAATAATGTATTGTATTGTAGCAAAATGTTTATAATCTTAATAATTAAACCAAATTCATTTTAATATACAAAATAATATAAGGAATATTTTTAAGATTTTGTCTGTGATTATTCCTTTTCTTGATCTTAATTGTATTGTTAATTGTATTGTTAATTTTACATATCACAATTTTATTTTAACTATTGTTTTAAAAATAATTTTTCTTACTCTGAGAAAAACTTTGAGCGGTTTTTGTAGTTAAGCAACTAATATTTTGGTTATTAATAACGGCCACATTGGCTAGTAAAGGCCACTTAAGTAAAAATAATCTTTGCGTAACTTGATATCGGAATGGACGGAACTAATTGAGATATTTGGTTAGAATAACTACAAATCTTTCAAATAAATAGAATAGCTATTGCAACTTTTAGTTACACAAGGTTAATTTGAAAAAATAAACTGAAAATTAAGATTACGAGCAATCAAAAAAATTTGATTAATCGTGGGTCTCAAAGTAGATTATAACTGTACTTTTTTCCCTAGTACATTCACAATTTGTAGTTTTAACAAACTTATAGCAATTAATAATTTATACAGCTGTTAACAAATCTCTTTGCCACCTATATAATAAATTTTACAACGGCATAAAATCTGCTGTGCTACCAAATTAATTTTCCTTCGTGAAGGTATTAAGAAATAAAAATATAAATAAATATTTATGTTGTTAACAAAGCAAAAAAACTATTATTCTCATTTAACAATTATTACCTCTACGGTTCTTTTAAAATTTTATTTTTACGTGAATGACATTTCTCGTATGTTTTCTTGGGACGCCTCTGTACGCAACTCTATTGACGTGAGTGTTTCTGATTGGCTTATCTTCAATGAGATACATGACTTCGCCGACATTGACTGGTAACGGTGCACCAGGTGGAAGATTACCTGCACTTTGCGTTAAGATAAATGAAGCTTTGTATCAGCGCTTTCAAATGAAGCGAGTTTTTCTTCCGGTCATGTGGAATGACATTTTATTCGGAAAAGAAATGTAAGGGGGGATAAAGCAGGGCGTCATGAAGCTTGCAAGCTTCGTGAATTTTATTTAAAGAACTAGAGTAGCTAGAAAACTGGAACAAGACTAGATCGCTAAACGATGCTACTTACATTACATAATAACAGAGACTCTCGGTTCATTCGATCGTCGGGCTAATAAAAGGACTAGTAAAAGTTTAAATCGCGGTATTTCATGCAATATTGTTAAATAAATTTCTACAAACATTATTTCTTTCCAATCCTTTTCTCTCTTTAACACAGACAAGAAGGTGTATTATTTATTGCAACCGTTTAGTGATTTTCGAACAACAGGGTAGAAATTAGCAATGTACTTCCTGCTATCCTGTTACCTGAATGATCCTTGCATATCTAGTGCACCAGAAATATACTCACCGGAATGGTAACGGCTCTCATTGCGCGTGAGTCTGCGATTACCGCGTCTAGCTGCCGCCGCCGCTGCCGCTGCCGCCGCCGCAGCAGCCGAGTTCGAGTTCCCGGTGTTTCCTGTAGAGCCGCCAGAACCCGGGGGACTGGCAATTCCTCCGGGCGCTAGTCGACCGCCTGCATGCAACACAACAACAACAACGGCACATAGACAGAGAGGGAAAACGCTACGAGCTTGGAGGGCTAGGAGGCGCAAAAGTTGTCGCTCGCTTTCTCTCGATCTCGTCGCACCCGAATAAATAAGCACTCCATACAACGTGGAAACATTAAGTTAATGTATTCTCTAACTACTTCATTATTATTAACCGCAAGCCCATCCTATCGAGTTTCTGTACTCACAGTAGAAAAACATTTTTGATGTTAAAACTAATCGTTAAAATTTTTCGGTTGAATTTTTAAAATATTCGAGTGTCAATTTAACATAACGTAACTACGGTGCTTAAATACTTTAAATTAAGTTAATATTCGACATTTCTTAGTGTTGACCCTTAAAGTACACATTACCTGTATAAGACATAAAGTACACACTGGGTCACAATGACCCAGTGCCACTTTCAATGGTTATTGCAACGAGAAAATAAATTATTTTGGCCTGAAAAAAATTAAGTACATTCTTTAAACATTCAATATTAAGGTCCAATCGTTTCAAAAGAGATATCAATAAATTTTAACAGTTTAAAAAATCAAAATTTCATTAAAAATACAAAAATTTCTTTTACAAAAAATTGAATAACTCTCAATTTTTAATATTTTTAAGCAAAAGCTTAACCACATATTTTCAAAACAATATACTTTGAAGCAAAAATATGCGCCATAGTGTATATTCTAAAAAAGGTATTTTATTTGAGCAACCGAAGATGTAATTTTTTTCGAAAAATTGACAGCACATTTTATTTTTTACATTTCAAATGCTTTATTTCACGTTTCTATGAGATATTTCAACACATTTTTTTCGGGTTATTTTGACTCATGGTGTACTTTAAGGGTTAAAATAATTTATGAACGCATAACTTCAAAAATAAGACAAAAATAAATGTAGCTTTAAAATGTAAATTGAGATAGATAAATAAAATGTACATGTTAATTTAACATATTATAAGTGTTAATTTTATTGAAGAAATATATATTTCCACAATTTGTTTTTGTGTTAAAGTGTCACAGTTTTTCCATTAATTTTTTACGTAATATTTGTATTGCCTTCCAAAACATTCACCTTGTATCAAATTAACATAAAAATTTGAGAGAATATGTATTAAAATTTAACATAAAACTTTACTGTGTAGATCTAGCGGGAAGTTAGTGTAAACAATCCCAAGAATTCAAAATTCCGCAGGTGTCGATCCATCCTTACAATCGAAAGAAAAAATCTATCTTTGTAAAACTAGCAACAATTAGAAATAAATGAAGAAAATTGAAAAACCTATTGAACTATATATGATACTCATTTTGCACGAATTTATACTACAAAACATAATTTTGTATATGCTAGGATAGAAAACACTTATTTTAGAACTAATTTGTACCATAAATTAATAATTTACTTTTACTGAATAAAAACATTCTCTCGATACCTTTTCTTTTCGCAGAAAAATACTGTTCTTGTGCAATAATTTGTATCAAAATATAAAATGTACGAATTTGTTTGAGAATTTGAAACTCTTGCCTTTTCTCTTAAAACCAGCTTGATAATGTTAAAAGTAACTCTTAATTTACAATATTGTTCTTATTCAAAGTATTTGTTCAAATAATTTGTATATTGTTTAAAAATAAGCAATTTGTATGTATTAAAAAATGTTATATCCTTTACAATCTAATATTCAAATGGAAGATATATTACGTTTTATGTCAATTATAAAACGCTATTATACATATATCTATAACTAATTGAAAACGTTTATTTAACTTGGATTAACATAAATACAAATTCACAAACTTTATATTAGTGTAAATTATTATGTATCGAACAGTAGAGTGTTATTCGGTTCTGAAGACAGTATTCTATTATTAAAGATATAATTAAAAGAGAAAGATAATTTAAATTGTTATAAGGATAATTACATATTAACTTTAAAATATTAATTTATTTTGTGATATACAAAATCAATACTAAATATATTTGCATTTATTTTTTTTTTCCTTTTTCTTTCTTGCCCTGCTAACTTCGTATTCATTTAACACAAATTTATTCTAAATAGCATATGATACAAAATTATGTTTTGTAATACAAAATAACTATAAATATATAGTTGACAGGTCTCTTTCAATTTTACTTATTTCATATACTAGCCTGAGAGATGTAAGGATCAAGGATCCGTGAGTCTTCGCGGCTCTAGGGAATAGGTTCCAAGCGGTTAATTGAGTACTACACTAACGAAGAGTCCCCGTCAGATTCTCCAAGATTTTCATGCCGCGGTAGAGTGTTATTTATTTGGATGCGAGAGATGATCGTCTAATTGCGCCATTGACGGCTGGTCATTCCACCATCGGATGCTGCGTCTCATGAATGTGACTCGTATCGATCGTCCGTGGCTCGGCATAGGAAGGTCGGAGGAGTGAGAAGGGCCGGTCGGTGGCGTGATGCAGTTGGAATAATCGTCGGGTGATTTCAGAAGAGTCGTACGGATCATCCTATTACGTGAATTTACCACGCACTACTTATCAAACGATATTTATCGAACTTAGTCGCATCTTACATGCGCAATAAACATTTTGTATTTACGTTTAAAACCTGTCACCTTTGTTTAAATTATTGTATTAAATCTTTAAGATATTCGAGTATTAATTTAGCATAATGTGATTGTATTATAAAAAATTTCATGTTTTTAATCATATTTAACATCTTTCTCAGTGTTTAAATAACACAATTTACGAATATATAAATAAACAAGTAACATAAAAATAATTGATTTTAAAACGTAAATTCTAAGGTAAAAGATATACGTGTTAATCTAATATATTAATATCTTGATTCAACATATTTAAAACATTTAATTTTATTTATAATTTTATAATTTTATAATTAAAAAAAAATGCTTCCATATATTGCTTCCAAATTGTATCAAAGTTTTACATTTTACAGGTTATTATTTTACGTAAAATTTGCATCATATTCATCCGTGTAAGTGTTAAATTAATGCAGAAACTGGATTCAAGACATGTAAAATGTGTTAACTTTACCACAAAATTGCTCACCGTGTGGTGTTTTTCAAATTTTGTAAAAAAATATTTCCTGAGAATTCCCAGACTTTTCAGAAATTATATTAAAAATTCCAGATGTAAAATAATTGTTTAATGTAGCTTCAAAATAAATTTATTCTAACATATCTTCCAATATTCCTTAATCAATTATCAAAGAAAATCCATATAAGTTTTGAACATTAAATTTGGAGGAGCACTAAAAAAGAAATATAACTAAATGTAGCATGTAACAATCTAATATACGGATCACTGAAAGTACGTTCGAAAAGTGATTAAACATACAGCGCCGAAAAATGCGCTGTATTTGTCTTCTCTTATCACTAATTTTTTATAAAAACGCGTAAGTCACAAGATAATGTACAAGGAGATATATGTATATACCATATCTATTGCTAATCGATTTTGTATTATCAAGAAAAAAATGATCAAAGAAACAATCTTGTCAGAAAAAAATACTAAAAAGTATAGTTTTTCAAAAATTCCCCTGAAAAGAGAACCCTTTGACACAATCTGGAAACAAATTGTGAAAGCATTTTTCCTTGTGACAAAATTATTTTTTAAATAAAATGTTAATTAATATGTTAAGCAAACACTTTACCTTATAATTCTTTCTTTTGAAACAATATTTTTATATCGTTTGTTCATTTATTCGTAAAACGTTCTCTCTTATTTTAACCCTGAGATAAAAGTTGAATATCAATGGAAAACATGTAATATTTAAATAATACAATCATATTATGTTAAATTAACACTCTCAAATATCTTACAAATTTAATACAAAAATGTTAACAGTAAAATCTCATTAAAAATCCACAATTTTCAATGAAAAATTAATCCCCCCAAAAATCTAGATTTTTCAAGTTTTTTCTCGATAATAGAGACCCCCTTAAAAAATAAATAAATAAAAATAAATAAAAAGTCTTGCCGAAAGTCAAGAGTAGCTGAGTCTATAAATCAATATTTGGAGTAGTTACCGCGACATATCAGAGGTCTCTACTGTAAAATGTACAACGCGGGCCGCGATATGTGATTGCGCGGTGATCTAAAGCCTTCGGCACATGATACGATTTTTCCACGCTAGATCGCATACGAGACTTCTTATTACGTGTCCTGATTGGCTCGGATGATCACATTACCAATCGTAAGCCAATCGTAAAACGTCTCCTATGCGTGCTAGCATGAAAAATCGTATCATGTGCCGAAAACTTAAGTACGCAAGGATCTCCCGTTGACGACGGGAGCATGCGAGAAAAAAATGGAAGCGCCGCACACGCTCGTGGATGTATGAACGCGACGCAGTCGGGTGAATAGTGAGAATGCCGATGGATGGCAGGCAGGCCGGCTGGCTGGCTGCAATCTTGAGTCACCCGAAGGTGGAACAACCGGTCTCGGCTACCGCCTGGCTATGTCAAATTACAAAGGTATCTAAAGGTGCAAAAGCGTCTTGAGGCAACACACGCGAGAGACAGGGAATATAAGCAGGCAGGCAGGCCGTCGTACACGAGGAGAGAAGTGCAAGCAGCACGAAACTCGTTTGCTCTCGACAATTTTCCATAGTGCGCGCGGAAAATGGGACTGTGTTACACCATTCTCCGAGAGGGGGCAGGGGGGAGTTTACTACATCTACTTCCACCAATTCAGAAAAATTTGGATATGCGGGGGGAAAAATGGTGCAAACAGGACACGATGAGGTCGAAGCGAGAGAAACACTCGTCATTACCTCAGCATCTCTCTCCTTGAAAGCAATTCAAACGGGGGGGGGGGGAGGGGAGGGTAGGAAGCCTCCAGCGTCATTCCTGCTGGAATCGTGTCATTGTGTCGTGTGTACACGTGTGTATGCGTGCATAGAGATGAGAGTACACGAAAAACGCACAATGATTAAAGAATCCCCTTACGAACCAACATCAAACGTTCTACATGTTCTAATCTCTAATCGGAGAAAAATACTCTATGAGACCAACTCTCTACAGTTTTTGTCAGAAGAGTAAAAGAAAAAAAAAAAGCTAAAAGCCAAAAACCAAAAGCGAAATTACGACAGTAGGCAATCGATTAAGTTAGCGCGCATTAACGTAGCTGTCCGCCGTTCGCCGCAACTCAAAGAAACATACGCTCGTTCGTTTGTGAGTTACGTAGTGCGTGGCGCTACCTGAGTGATAGCGCTTCTCGTTGTGCGTGACGCGCCGTTGCGTGCGCCGTGCACGTGGCTGCGGTCGACCGCCGCCGCCGCCACCGCCATAGCCACCTCCTCCTCCTCCTCCGCCTCCACCTCCTCCGCCACCTTCACCGCCACCTCCTCCGCTTCCGTAACCCGTTCTCTCCAGCCCTCTACCAACGACGCCTCCGTCGCCGCTACCACCTCCACCACCACCAATACCACCATTTCCAGCCCCTATGATCCATACAAGCATATGCACAGTGCACTTCGATTCTTATTAAATATTTTCGCGTATTTTCGTTCTCTCGGTACATAATTTTGTCTCGGATCGTCGTTTAATCCTTTGAGGACGGAAGCTTTCTAATTTCCAATTTATGGAAGTAATTTATGGAAAAAATTGTTTTCCAAGAGTTTTCCAAGAGATCACGAAATTCGATTTGATGCTTCAAAATTCTAAAATTCGAAATTTAATGAGGAACGAATTTCAAAAAATTATCTAATTACACAATCCAACAAAAAATAACTTCCTTTTAACACTAAAATAAAAATTTTGATAAAAACAACTCCAATTTGTCAACTTTGTCAACACAAAGCTGACAAAAATCTGTATTAGTTTAAAAATCCACGACATTTTGATCCCAAAATTTAAATCAATATGATTTTGACAAAAAAAAAATGCATGTAAGTCCACGATACACATAATGCTTAGGTAAAGTTGATTCTTCATATCAAATTATTGTTGGTTTAAATTTTAGTGCTCGAAATATAGAAACTGTTGGCACAGAATCATGGACCTACAATATATTTTGTGAATTAATTTCATAAATACATCCTGCTCTTTATCACTTGAAAAGAATTCAAAGTTAAGATTAAACATCATGAATTGTCGAACTAATAACGATTTTTGTGCCAGTTGTGTCGAGCAAATTAAAGTTAAATTTTTTTTACTGCTAATAATTGGCAACAAGATTCAAGACAATTTTTGAAAATTTTGAATAATTTTCTGTAGCTTTTTTATACTAATCGAGTTTTCAAAATGTGCCATAAAATCACAATTTTGAAAAATGTGCAATTAAAGTTGTAAAGTAGAGCAATTTTTTTACATATTTTATCGTATTATAACGATATGGCATACTAAAGAAATTTTACTGCAATTATAATTAGATATATTGTTAGGCCCTAAAAGAATTTTTTATATCATGTTAGTAAAATATTCGTAATTAAATATGTCATATGTATGAGACAACGTACATGACTTTTTTACTAAAATTCAAACGTGATTTAATTTTCACAAGTTATGTTATCATTTTGAATCCATTTTAGCATTAGATTTATAAATCAACCATAAGATATGAGATGTTTAAACAACAATGAAAAATTTTCTAAATCTGAAGTTTTCTAAATAAAAAATTTTTTTTAAAGTTCTAAGTAGTTCCGATTAATATTATGGACAAATCTTGACAAGTTCTAACGAAAAATCTTATTGCTAAAGGTAATCGGGTGATAAGATAATGAGATATACATGAAACTGATATATGAACTTTGAGATCCTAAATTTTTTAATTTTTACTTTTTTAATTGAGAACTCTTCAAAATAAATAAAATAACAATAGAAATGTCTTAAAGCTATCATATCTAGAAATCAAATTTTCAAAAATTTTTTAATTTTTTTATAAATAAAAAAAATTTTATATGTATCAAAAATTCTATAAATATTCGTTAAAGCTATTAACTATTCAGAAGCATTAAAATATTCAGAACTACTCAATCTCAAATTTTAATAAAAAAGTTAATACTCCACTTTTTTAATGTTAATTTCCAATCATTAAAGCGGAACTCTTTTAAGGAACTCTTATAAGAAACTTTTAATTTCTTCTACATAAAACGAGAACTCACAGATCAGAACTAAAAAATTTTGATGTTGCGGTGCTAACTTGATATATCTATCAAAACTGTAAAATTACCCGATTTAATTTAACAATTTAATTAATTATTCCGATTTCATGTAAGAATTATATTTTAAAACTGTCCAATATGCGGGACGCAATTTACATGTGCTAGAGATTGTAAAAATTCACACAAAAATTATTATTAGGTGTCAAGAACTGGACTAAAAAATGGCATTTCTCTTATTTCTTGTCTATTCTCTCATATTTGATTTTAATTGCAATAAAATTTCTTTAGCACATTACATATCGGTATAACATAGTGTTATATTCATGTTACATTAACCACCTAAGTCGAGACGTCTGGCAAAAAATGATCGCAAATTTTCCGAAAGAATAAAGACACAGATTAGTTTATTAAATGGACACCATACAGATTTAAGGAAGAGCCGCCTTTTTGAAAAAATATTCTATTAATTATATCAAAAGTTTGAAAATTTAGTGTTAATATTACAGCGATGTCGTCGACCCGAAAGGGCGTGCGTCGATTTGCTTTCAGATTATTAATGATCGTTCACATTCTCTGCATGTCGGTGTGTTATTAAACTGTTCCTTCCGTTCGAAAAAGTGTCTCTTTTATTTCGAGCGGGAATGTGAGAGTGAGAGTATCGCGGAAGTTCGAGAGCGATTCCCAGAAGTAACAATATAACAAAATCCATGAAAATTGCTCTTCTTTCAACTTATTTAACTAAAAAATTTTCTCAAAATTATGTAATGGAATAATTTGAATTGGATTCACATTCAGAGTAAAAGAAAAATTCTCATTCTGATGTTTTTTTTCTTTATTGAATTGTATTATTATAAAATCCGATTTTAGGATTTTTTGGATCATTGAATCTAAAAATGCCAAAATTTAAAAATGTGGTTCATAAAACTTTCAATAAAAAAGAAATTTGTGTTACAGGACTTATAATCAAAAATTTATAAATTGATGCACTTATAATATCCATTCCACTTGCACAAACTTCAAATAAAATAAAATTGGAAATTTAGCAATGTTACTCTCTCAGCAATGTTAAAAATTCTCTAAAGCCGAGTTTTATGATTCTGATTATTACTGAAAATTCTGCCATAATAAAGCCTCTATTTTGAATTTTTTTTATTTTTAACTTCAAATCGAATACTATCAAATTACCCATAACCCAAATTTTATAAAAATCGAGCTAGGAATTTACAAAATAAAAAGGGGTGACCTACAAAAAAGTCACACGTCCTCAAAGGGTTAAACTAATTTTAAGGGTTATTACTAATCAGTAATAATTTGATGTATATATGTTCATTTCAAAGTGATTAGCAGTCAAAGGTACTTTAATATCAATTCTTTAAAACTCCAAAAATTAATACTTTTTTTTTCTCTAAGAAAAATCGATTTTTATGCACAAAAATCAACTTTTAACTTATGTAACTTTTCATACTCTTTCTCCCTTTTCCTATGTTCATATCCTCCTTCAATTATTCATAAATTAAAATTTAACATTTCTGTTTTACAACATCCAGAGTTAAAGACAACGTGACCACTACATTTTTCGCGCCTCGTTAAACACTAATAACTTTAAAATTAATGAACATATTTAAACAAAATTTTTACTAAATATAGTTTAATGCGCGTAGAATAAACCTATAAAAACCCATGAAAATAATTATCAAAAATATAGTCTCTCTCTTCATTAAATTTTTTTTAAGTAAAAGGCTCCTTAAAAATTGGTAGTTCAAAGTTCTGATAAAGCATTTGAAAAAAATATGGCAAATATTTTTCACATTGTCGCCACAAATCAAATTAATGTGATGAAATGATAGACGGTCACGCAGCTGACTCTTTCGCGCATCATTTGACAGTGCAATACTGTGCAGTCATAACCGAGTTACTTTCTTCTATTTCAGTTACTTTATATAGTTACTTTACATCTTAAAAATTAATTAAATAGACTTAAATTTCGCCTGAATAGCATATAAAGAATTTGTATATATATAAAAAAATATCCCGTTATCTGACTTAGCCATACCAGCTAGAAAACTGTCGCTAGTTCGACTCGCGTTCACGACAATGGCAGATGCACGTAGCATATAACGAGTGGATAACGCGGAAGCGCTTCTTCCGCGTGCAGGTACAGTTAAACTGCAAGCCGATTGCAGCGGTTCTACCGATCGCAGCTGCGGGCGCAAAGGCGCGTCCGTGCAACTATACGGGGTGGCATCATGGAAATGTACGAGATACTCTAATGTTATATGTTGTCTATCATCAATTCCAATCTCTGGATTTTACCTTAACATTAAAGAGATTTCGAGGTAATGAACAAGAGTAACAAAATTTGCATTCAGATGTACACATTTAAGGGATTATAAGATTTTAGAAATATCAAAAAATCAAAATTCTTTCTATTTTTCGACAATTTGAAATTATAAACATGCAGTAGTATATAACGATAGTTGTAAGTAAATCATCGAAAAATTTTGGACAATTCTCTCAAAACATATATTTTTGAAAACACGTTTAACTAATTAATTCTTCGGCTACGATTTTTCATCTTAGATCGCATACGAGGCGTCTTATTACGTGTTCTGATTGGCTTGGATGATTATGTCACCAATCGTAAGCCAAGAGGATATGTAGTAAGACGCCTCGTATGCGATCTGGCATGAAAAATCGTATCGTGTGCCGAAGACGTTAATTTGAATGTTTGAAGTAACAGTTTTATAAGTTCTATAATTTGCATCGATATTTATGAAGTTTTTTTTTTCAATTTTCAACTTAAGTAATAATAAAAAAGACTTTTTACAATAAGAAAATGCAATTTCTATGCTTAAAAATTTTTATTTCTTTCATTAAATTATAACTACAAATTAAAAATTGATTGTTTCTTTGTTTCAGATTTACTAAAGAAAAAATATTTTTTTGCTACTAAAAAAGACATTTATTTAAACAAAAAGCTTTATTTCGTTTTGTCGTGCAAGTTCTTGAAAAAAAATTACCAAGTTCTTAAAAAAAATGACCAAGAATGAAACGACTTGTGCCAGCTGAAACATTTAACAGGATGCGTTCTAAACTAAAAAAAATGAGAAATATCTGACCGTGGAAGGGTTGAATCGACAGGCAGCGGGGCGCATCGAAGAGAGACGCGTCCATGGAATGCAGCTTGTGCGGACCAACAAATGACGCGTGGTAACGTCCGGACAATTCCGTCTCCGGTAATTTGCGACGATAAGACGAAGCCTCGCGTACCTCGCAACCGCGACAGTTGCAGTAACGGCTGGCCACTCGGAAACGATTCACTCGCGTTACACTTTGCCTCCGCGATAAGCGACGCGGAAACGCAACGTCGATCGATAATTGAAATCCGTCGTCTTCGAATGATCGTGATAAACCTCAAAAAATAGGGCTGTTACTTCTGACAATTTCAAATATTCAGAGCTTCGAAAGAATTTGAATTTTCGAGACCTCAAAGTCGCAAAGTTAAATTTGAAGGTTCGAGAGAATTTGAATTTTTGATGTTAATTTCAAATCTCGCAGCCTCGAAATTAATTAAAAGCCTCGAAAGTTCGAAGCTTCGAAGTTTCAAACTCTTTCGAAGCTTCGAATATGTCGAAGTTGTCGAAAAGTAACATAGCCCTACACGAAATATTTCTAATTTCTAGTGGTCCGAACGTTCCAAGTGGCGCGAACGTTTCTCGTAAAATAAACAGAGGTAAAGGCTCGCGCATCCTTCTCGTTATAGCGCAATTTTCTCTCGGTTTTCTCCCGACCCCGCGCGTCTCGCGTGGCGCAACCGGGAGCAGTGGTAAATAAGTACGTTACACAGTCGTAAGGTGCCGAGATGTTAAGAGCGACGCGTGCCGCGAAAGATTGCGTCTTACGCCCCTTCCTTTTTACACGGATTGCATTTGCCATTGTGCGCACAATGGGACGCGTGTCCCTTGAGAATCGGAACGCGATTGATATTGCGAGCGCGTTGCGCGCGTCCCGATGGCGCAACATTGCACACACCAAGATGCTGCAAGAGATAAGGCTGCGGGAGCCGCTATAGAAACTGGAAATCACGTGTTTTTCCGTCATCTGGAGAAAAGTAACGCTATAATGAAAAATACAATAAAAATCTCACCTTTCACTAAATCTTACGAAACACAATTGAAAGACTTTTCGTCGAAAAAAAAAAAAAGAGAGGGAGGGGGAGGTTTCCCTCAAATAGAGCTCGTCTCGTTTCGGAATATACAATACAACACTCTTTAAGCATTTTGCTGCAGTTTTTGGATTTCTGCCACATAGCCGCGCCTATGAATGGAATGAAGAACTAAGGGCAAAGACCAATCATATTAAAAAATCAGTGAGCGATTGGTTCCTGCCCCTTCGTTCTTCATCCCCTCCGCAACCGCTGATTGTATATGGCAGAAGTCTTGAAATCTGCACCGCTGCTTCTACGCGGGATCGATCGAATTATGTGACTAAACATGTGGGGCGATAATAATATTTTCACATCGCTGACTCCCCGTCCGCTCGCGGTACCGCATATCGCGAGTAATGCGCGATGCATATCTCCCGCCGCTTACTCTTGCGGGAGTTCTTAATGAATTCTAGAAAAGCGAAACGCTCACCTATCTGCTTCGAGGCATATGGCTGAAGTAGACGCGTCCGTTTCTTTTCATAACCTTTCTGCGTAATATCTCCTGCAACAACGGAAAACAGCTCAATTAATAATCCAAGAGGCAATTTACGGACAGTTTATAATATCACACCTCACAAATTGTCTTGCAATATCGCGAGTAAACGTCAAAATTGTTTCGCAACTTATAATAATTTCATATTCTATTGTTTCACAACTTATATTAATTTCATATTCGTATTGTTCTCAAGATGTTATTTCCTGTTGTTACTTCCGTTATCGTACCCGTTACGTTCAATTTGATACAATAACGAGGATTTGAAATAAAGATATTTAAAAATGGTGTCTACTTAAATTAGGTATGAAGATATTATGTAAAATGAAACGGTATGACTGACGGTATATAAATAATAGGACATAAATAAAGTAGATAAAGTTAATGAAAAATCGGTTTATATCGCTGGAAATATAAATCGCGCTATCAAGAATTGCGCGGAGATCGAACGGATGAACATTTTCAGGATTGAATTTTAGATCGATGCACGCTTGGCTACCGGCGCGGCGGTCGAGCGCCGATGCAGCTCGCTCGCCCATGTGCCATGAGCACGATGTAAAACTGGTTAGCGTACTCGCCTTTCGTCACGCCTCGTAACTCGAGAAAACGCCAAAGAATCGATTCTAACGGCCGAGACATGATTTTTCCACGTTTGCGAAACGAAACCGGGCCATCGCGATTATGCTAATCGGCGTGTTGAGTGATTCTTAATGTCGATGCGTTAAACTCGTTCATGTTTGTCTCCGTGCAATAATTTCTCGAGAAACGCAGTGCGACGTATGGGGTCCTTTTACGGGGAAAGTTCGATCCCGCTTGGGAATCGAAACAGGAATTACGTGTGTGCTTTTGTACTTTACATCTTATATATAACTTGTATTACTAATTTTATATATAACTTCACATTTTTATTATATTCTCTATTTTAATTTTATACATATTTATATATATTCTCAGAATTTCAAGAAAATAAAATTAATTTAATAGAAATATTTTCTTAATTATTAAGATCAATAAAAAAAATTATTTAAAATAAGTATTTTGTATAAGTATAAAAAACAAATAGTATTTAATATTTATATACGTATACACTGAAAAAAATTTACTAGATTAAAATAAATATTTTTTCAAATAGTACCAAGCAGAAGTTTTGTAAAAAATAAATAATATTTATTTCAAATAAGTTAATATTTTCTATAATTTATAAAATGGATTATACATTAATAGAAAATATTATCTTATTTGAAATACATATTATTTATCTTTTACAAAACTTCTGCTTGGTACTATTTGAAAAAATATTTATTTTTTCTAATAATTTCTAATAATCAATCTAATAATTTTTTTTTCAGTGCACATTTATTTATTTTACATTCAATTTCTCAGATAAACATTTTCCGTTTTCTGTTGTTTATTTACTATTTTCTATTTCTCATAAGTACAAATTATAAAATAAAAAAACAATACATATCTCGTATAAAAATATGAATTCATGAAATTTCTATAAATACATTTTAAAATAAGTTTACTTGTTATCTACTAAAGAAAAATGAGTTGCATATCTATAAAACCACGACATACGTGCTGTCCAAAACATATTAAAATGTAAAATAAATGTCTCATTGCAAGTAAATGTATACACACATAAATGTTAAATACAATTTGCTATTTTTATATTTGTTACATAAAATATTTATTTCAAATAGTATTTTTTATATGTAAATCCTTCAAATATTTCTATTACTATTTCAACTATTTTCCTCACACCCAGTGCACTAATCCAGATACTGAAAAATTGATTAAACTTAACAAAAACAATGAATTTACTTCTAACACATTCCCTTACTTTTTCTCTCAATTTTAATGTTAAAGAAATCATTAAAAAATTTCCACATTATAAACTCTTTAGTTTTCGTAGAAAGTAATGAAAACCGTGGTAAGAGACACATTGAACCATGATATGCATGCAGGTTCGCGATCGAGTGAGAAACTCGTCGAAATCAATCGCGGCAAACATATTGCGTAATTAACGCCATCAGACGCTGATGGAGGTTCGAGCAAAGGATAAATAGATTCAGTGTGAGGAACGGTCGTAATCGCTGCGGTTTAATTACGTCGCCTGTTATTCAATAAGTATCAAGCAAAATCGTATCTAAGATTGTACATAGATTATTAACCATGGAAACACATACTTACACGTTTTTTCAATAATTATTATATTACTATCCTTATATTACTGGGTCTCTAAATGTAATTTATAATATTTTTACTAAGGAATTATCCTATTAGAAAAAAATTATTTACTTTACTGATAGAAACGTCAAAATAAATAAAATAATCGCTAAATTGAGATGTACCAAAATACCAATCAAGAGACAAAATTGCACGACAAAACAAAACAAAAAAACTTAAATTCGCAGAAAAAATTAGGAAGAATTTGACTAACAAAATATTTAAGAAATAATTAAACAAAATAAAAAAGAATAGAAAAAATAAATTTAGATAGCAGATAAACAAAAAAATATATTTTATAGTAACAATATGAAACAAAAGAGTACGAAATAAAAATAAAAATAAGTGAAAAAAAAAATTATAATTTGATTTTAAAAAAAAGATCAAATTTAGCAGAATACAGAAATCTAGAAAAAATATTTGCCTATACTCATAATCATGCTTTATGTTCAAGGTCTCTTTAAGTTTATCATCAGATACTTTGTAGTCAATAAAACGATCCGTAGAACATCTGAAGATAAACTTAAGAGGCCTTGAATATAAAAGTCTAACTATAAACTAGAATTGGGAAAGTTTGTATAAATAAATGGTTATAGTTAGTTACAATTTTTCCGTCTTATAAAGTAACTAGTTACCATTATTAGTTACTAATTCTAAAAAGTCGTTACAGTTACTCAAAAAATAACAAGTTGTTACTTTTCTGTTAATTTTTTGTAATACATTGCTACTTTAAATACTTATAGAATCCTATGACGCGACATGTAATTAAAATATTGTATATAAAATGTACTAAAATATACTAAAAAAGTAACTATTAATATCACCACTAGATAAAAAATGTGACTAATAAAGGACGTTAGGCAATCCGAAAATTCAGAAAATTCAGAAAAATTGTGTAGAAGTGGTGTAGTTTTTTCCTAACACAAAACTTTTTTACTTTTGTAAAGTTACATTATGAGGTGAAACACTCTTTCGAAACAAATCGATTTTTTCCTTTCCAGGTAAATATCTTCGAAATTATAAAAAATAGTCAAACAATTTTTAATCGAAGTCAAACGGTTTTAAGAGTACTTTAAAATTATAAAGAAAAACATTTTTAATTTTTTTGTTAAGCAACTTCCCTCCATTCCATTTTTTAATATATTCAAAGTATTATATTATACTCCTCTCTTGTAAATTAAGTTACAATTATTAAAATAAAGTAACTCTAATTATAACTTGATTACAAGTAACGAGTTATTTCTTAACCCCGCTGTGAATACAGGTAAATAAAAAACTTTATATAAGAAAAATTCCGAAATATTTAAGAAAACAAAAACAAAAAATAATTAAAAAATTATTACAAAATTCAAATGTAGAAATCATGATTTAGAGAATAAGTTCTGAGTAACAAGAGAAAAATCTGCAAACTGTCACAAAAAGGCTGAAACTTTAGAATCTTGTCTCGATGATACAACATATTGCAAAAATATGTAAGAAGCAATAAAAGAAATGGTACAATTACTTGCAAAAAAGTACAAAGGACCATACTAAATGACAAAAATTATTAAAATAAGAGTAAAGATATGTAAAGTTAAAGAAAGTTAAAGAACTTTTCAAGAATAAATCTAAGATAACTTATGTAGGTTAAATTTTTGTAAGTTTAAAACAGCATTATTGTATCTTTTATTAGGCTAGTTTATTAGAATCTCAGTGTTGAATATTGTTAGAATTGTAAACCTTTTCAAAACCGAAAAACAGATATCTGATATCATTCTGTTTAAATTCTTGTTACTACTGTCGTTTCCCAAACAACTTGTAGAATTATAATTCGAGTCTTACTAGGACGTTTCCTCAAGGACGAGCACTTGCGCACGAGGAATACCGGCTGACCAGACGCTCTTCTCAATTGTGACTTGCGACGCAAGGGTCTCCTCTTAAGTCCCGATTTTTGCCTCTTTAAATACTGTTGTCGTTGCTGCGGAAAGTTTTTCCTTCGTTCAAAGTTGGAACGTTCAACATCGTCCTCGCTGTCGGTTGACGAGAGACATCTGTAACCCGTGTTAGAGTTTTCGTTTTTCGATCTTTCCTTGACAATGTCCTTGGCTAAAAAAGTGAGAAATTGACTGCTGGCAAAATAATTTCCAGAAAGAATTGTTCTTGTGGGCGTCACTGTTGACACCATCATCGTTGCCGCTGTCGTCGTTGTCGTCGGTGAGAGCCTCCAAGTAGCTCCGCGCACTGGAAGACCGTTGGTCCTTAATTCTTCAGAGAATAGCTTGTCTTCGTTAAAGTCACTAATTTTTGGAGCTGGGCAAGCCGATGATGAGGACGATGTCGCTGAGAAAGAGCCCAAGGACGATGAAATAATCGAGTTCAAAGCGTCATCATCCCGACGCTCATTGAAATCACCTGATAGTAGCAGTTTCTGGTCATCAAACTGGTCATCTGACACGTTTGATGACCAATCATTAATTCTCTCCAGGATTGGACCCTCATCATCGGGGAAGTATCTGATCTCCCGCCAGACTCGTCGTTGACGTCTCGAACGACGTCTCTCAGGCGGGACGAACCATACCGGACTGCTAGTGCGAGCCGCAGGTTGCTGATTCTTTTTGCTAGCGCGTTGTAAAGTTCTCTTACCGCTTCGACGACGAGAACTAGAATGTCTAGACCCACTCGTTCGTTTGAAGTAACCCTCCGTGCTCACGCTTGGCGATGGTTTTGGTGTCTTCCGACGAAAGAGACCGTTTCGTGTCACCCTAAAGCCAAGTAGTATTGCAATCGAATAATCTTTAAACTGCGCGATATTTGACTCGATTGATCAGTAAAATTCACTGCAAAAATATAACCAATATATAAATTTTTTGTCTTGTCATAAACATATTCAACTAAAGAAAAATCTCATTAATATAAGATTACAATTCCTTTTTATCTTTTTTTTTTATTTAGATCTAATATAAATTATATGTTAAACTTTTATACAACTTTTTTTGCTGTTTAAAATAACAAGAAATCAAAACATCTAAAAAAATTAGTTACTTAAATATAAGATCAAATAAAGAATTAAAAATTTTAACTCACTAAGGAAAACATTTTAAATCAATCAAAAAAAGACACGTTCTATTATTTCCTCATTTTCACTGATCAATCTTCAAACAACAAGCTAATCACCCTGGCCTGAAATCAGTGAATCTGGCGATCCTAAGAGAGAAGCCAAAGGACGACGAGGTCTCCTTGCTGATGGGCTTTTCTGGCGCCGAAACCGTTCTCGCAACAGTCGGCTGCGGTTTCTTCTCCTTTAGAGCACTGTCTAGAGAATGATGAATCGAAGAAGTCGAAACAGAGGAATACGAAGGTGCCGATATCGGAGCCGAAACCGGAACTGGCACTGCATCCCTCCATATCCTGCCAAGACCGATGCTGACACTGAGCGATCCATCTACAGAAGAATCTTGGGTCCAAAGCGTATCATGTCCATTGGTCGTCTCGTCCGTAACAATCCCAAAGGATTTAGATTTGGATACTAAAATCGGCGAGGCATCAAGCTCGAGAATTTTCAGATCCTCAACAACTGAATCCGCGTCGATATGTTTAGCAAGTTTTGTGGCTTTAATTTTAGAATATTGAAGAGACTCGAGATTATCTTCGTGTAGTTTCTCACGGGAAGAGGAGCTGACTCCTTGAAGCCACTCATCGTAAGTAATGGAATCGCGACTAAGGGAGCGTTCTTCATTTTTCTTGAATTCTTGTTCTTTAATTTGTTGAGAAACAATTTTATCATTCGTTGTTGGTTGCGGGGAAGGTGTATTAATAACAGGCTCTAAATTTTTCTGGAGGCGATTTCGTCGTTTACCCCGATCTAAGTAACTCTTCCTAATAGAAATTCTCTTGAAGGACTCGCTACGCTTGAAGGAGGGCTCATTGCGATCCTTCTTGCGGCTCACGAGCCTTCTCAGATTCTCGAAGGTGAGGGGCCTCATGAGGCAGCGCAACCAACCTCGACTCGCGGAAGTAAAATCGCTACAGATTTATACTATCTCTAAGTGTATCGGATATATTTGTGTGGTAAAGATTAATTGCATTCGCAAATCACAAAGGTTTACATAAAAGATACAAAAGCGCTATAAATATAAAAGTATTCTGCACAAAAATTTATGGAGGAGTTTGAGAAGTTCAACAGAAATCTCGGTAATCCCGGTTTCACGAAAGAAAGTACTTATGAAAACAAAAATTTATGGATTCCTTTCTCCTGCTCCGTTGTTTTCGTTCTCTATTTCTCCTTTTCAATCCCTTTACTCTTTGTTTCTCTTTTCTTCTTGCCCTCCTTGCCCTTTCGCTATCCGTATCTTTCTCTTCGTCCTTCCTCTCCCTTTCTTTCTTTCGTCCCTCTTCACCGTTGCGCTAAGGTCCGCTAAGGTGCAACGCCGAGGTCTTCCAGTCGTGGATGATCAGCGTGGCTTTCCTTTTTCGACGCTGTGCTGCTGCACCGCCACCACCGTCGCTCCTCCTCCCTCTTCCTCATTGCCCTCCTCTTCCCTTTTCTTCCGTGCCCGAGGTTCGACTGGAATGATCATTCTATACGAAAAGATTCAGCGCGAATTGCACGAGCGTCCTTAAAGTCAATGCACTCGATATCGAGAAAGTGATTTATTCTCAAGTACAATGACTTCGACGATCATTATTATAATTATTATTGTTGTATTTAAACGATTTCCTCGAATAACTCCAGATTACTAAAGCGACACTCAATATACTTTCATAACTGGCATAACTAATATATCTTGCATCCTCGTTTAATAGTGACGTATTACTAATCAGCAAATTCAATATCTTTTTTCCAGATCATGCTATTACTTTATCATTAATCGATTCTTATCTCATCAATTTGTGGTTTCCTTCGAACATCTCGCTTAACCGCCATGAAAGTACCTCGAAACTTCGTCAGATACTTTCTCCGCCCTCAAACGATTACGACGTTGGTCTCACCCCTTTCCTCTCCTCCTCTGCCGTTCTTCACGCGATCTCTCAATAATCCAAGTGCAATTTCCTATATGGAATCCGTGTTTCATGTAAGAAAACTTTTATTAAATTTTCTTTTAGTTTCTGCTTATAATTAAGCCAATAAAAAATATTTTAAAACACGTATTAAAATCAAGACTTTATCAACCAATAGACAAAATTAAATCTGTATCTGACGATGTGCATTATAAAAACTCAAATGCTCTATTTACTGTTCGATCATATGTCGTTTACACTGAAGATACACTTAGCACCACATTAATTTCCTATAAAATCTTGACAAATATTCACTGAAGTAATTAACTCGTGTCGGGAATGGAGTATTTCGTCCAGACACTCACAAATCTCTGGAGGTCGTTTAAAATTACAATCATTACTACCGTGGACACCTTCTCTACTTGCTTTCAACCGGCCAGTAAAAAACCTCTCACTCGCACCGCGAAATACGCGAGATAACTTACTCGCGCGTAAACTCAACTGCGCGTCGCGTCCACGTGACGGCTTCGAAAAAAAAAAAAAAAAAAAAAAAAAAACTTCAGCAAAGAGACACTTAGAAGAGCTCACGCGCAAACCAGAGCTCTGAGTTCGTGTGGCGTAAGACGGCTCGCGACACACGTCCGCGCGTTCGAATTCGCGTGGCGCCCGCTTCGTTTCGCCGCGTCGAGGCGCGTACTCCAAGTCGCGTCGAATCACTGGCATTTTGCGCGCTCTCCGCGGCTTACGGCGATTCTCCTGCGCGCGGGGAGGACTGAGAGAGAGAAAGAGAGAGAGAGAGAGAGAGAGAGAGAGAGAGAGAGAGAGAGAGAGAGAGAGAGAGAGAGAGAGAGAGAGAGAGAGAGAGAGAGAGAGAGAGAGAGAGAGAGAGAAATCTACGGGTGGGAAGCCGGCTCGCGCGTGTAAAAGTCGCCAGACGGAAGAGTATAGGTAAGAGGACTGAGCGAACGAAGAAGAGGTGAGAAGGAGACAGAAAGATATGGGAGTGGTGGTGGCATGCCGTCTGTCCACTCTCGCTCCTGCCTTCTTCGCTCGCAGCATCCCACTCTCCCTCGCTCCATCTTGCTCAGCACTCTTCGTCGAGCTGACGCGACCTCTCGCTCGCGGGCGCCGCTCAGGCCTCACTCGAGATCTCGACTCTCCGTTCTCTCCTTCTCAAGAGAGATTCTTGAGGTGGGATTACGAGGGTCGACCGGAGTTTCGGGCCTCTCGTGGGACTGTTGTGAGTCCGTGGTGTTAAAAGCCGCGCAATGTTACGCGAGCATGCCAATAAATAATTATATCGCCAAATTATAATTCCTTTCTCTAATTCACTCGCAAGTTTTTGATTAAATCTTTGCTTTTGTCGCGCCTTATTGCCACAGATCAAGTTTTGCACAAATAAACTTTTGTTGCGCATTTCGTCCCAATTATAATCACCTGACATGCTTTCTAATGGCTAATTACAAAGAATGTGTTCGGATAGAATGCAAATTAAAAATCCCTGTTTGATATTACCCAAATTTTATAGAAGAATTTCTTGAGAATTCCCGGATTTTAAAATTTAAAATTTCAAATAAGGTTACAGAATTTTTTAATATATAACTTTACCGTAATTTATTTTATTATTATACCTTTTAATATTTCCTAAGATTATACAGTCGTAAAAAAACTACTTGAGTTTGAAATTTAGAAAAGCACTAACAATAAGATAATAAGATATATTATATTATACATAACGCTCTACATACGAATCGCCTGTGTGAAGTTAGCACCGCATCTTTCAAAATTGTAAGTTTTATCAAGAGTACTATTTGCACCCCAAAGAGTACTAGAGTTCCTGATAGGTATTAGCAAGAGTACCGCCGAAATATTTAGAGAAATTGCAATTTGAAAATATGAGGTGCTAACTTCCCGTGGCACCGCAACATGAAAAATATATTGTTTTAAAGATCCTATCTTAAAGTACTCGAAAAGTACTACAGTTCCTGATACATTTTAACAATAGTACCAACCGCCAAATATTATAAAAAAATTATTGAAATTTGGAGATGGCACCGCAAAATGAAAAAAATATTGTTTTAATGATCCCATCTTAAAGTACTCAAAAAGTACTAGAGTTCCTGATACATTTTAACAATAGTACCAACCGCCAAATGTTTTTAAAAAATTATTGAAATTTGGGGATGGCACCGCAAAATTAAAAAATCATTCTTTTAATGATCCTATCTTAAAGTACTCGAAAAGTACTAGAGTTCCTGATACATTTTAATAATAGTACCAACTAATAAATACTGAAAAAAAAAATTTTTTAAGATTACAGCCTATCTTTCATAAAAGTGGCCGTAACTCCTTTGCCTTTAATTTCACAGCTTTGTGCCTTAATAACTTTCGAAAGTACTCGCTGGGGTGCCAAAAGTACTCTAATCAAAACCCGGAAATTGTAAAAAAATTTTATCTCTCTAAGGGACTGACTGTATCTAAAAGTGGCCGTAACTCTTTTGCGTCAAGTTTCACAGCTTTGTGCCTTAATAACTTTTGAAAGTACTCGCTGGGGTGCCAAAAGTACTCCAATCAAAACCCGGAAATTGTAAAAAAATTTCACCTCTCTGGAGGACTGACTGTATCTAAAAGTGACCGTAACTCCTTTGCGTCAAGTTTCACAGCTTTGTGCCTTAATGACTTTCGAAAGTACTCGCTGGGGTGCCAAAAGTACTCCAATCAAAACCCGAAAATTGTAAAAAAATTTTATCTCTCTAAGGGACTGACTGTATCTAAAAGTGGCCGTAACTCCTTTGCGTCAAGTTTCACAGCTTTGTGTCTTAATAACTTTCGAAAGTACTCGCTGGGGTGCCAAAAGTACTCTAATCAAAACCTGGAAATTGTAAAAAAATTTTATCTCTCTAAGGGACTGACTGTATCTAAAAGTGGCCGTAACTCTTTTGCGTCAAGTTTCACAGCTTTGTGCCTTAATAACTTTTGAAAGTACTCGCTGGGGTGCCAAAAGTACTCCAATCAAAACCCGGAAATTGTAAAAAAATTTCACCTCTCTGGAGGACTGACTGTATCTAAAAGTGACCGTAACTCCTTTGCGTCAAGTTTCACAGCTTTGTGCCTTAATGACTTTCGAAAGTACTCGCTGGGGTGCCAAAAGTACTCCAATCAAAACCCGGAAATTGTAAAAAAATTTTATCTCTCTAAGGGACTGACTGTATCTAAAAGTGGCCGTAACTCCTTTGCGTCAAGTTTCACAGCTTTGTGCCTTAATAACTTTCGAAAGTACTCGCTGGGGTGCCAAAAGTACTCTAATCAAAACCTGGAAATTGTAAAAAAATTTATATATATATATACATAAATACAAGTTTTTAGAAAAAATAGATTGATATATAACGTACAATTTGCCGGCCTTTTAAAGGTTGAGGTACAAAGCTATAAAATCAAAAACAAAAAAGTTACGGTCACTTTTAATTATGTTAAGTCCTCGAAAGAGATACAATTTTTTCACAATTTCCGGGTTCTGACTGGAGTACTTTTGGCACCCCAGCGAGTACTTTCGAAAGTCATTAAGGCACAAAGCTGTGAAACTTGACGCAAAGGAGTTACGGTCACTTTTAGATACAGTCAGTCCTCCAGAGAGGTGAAATTTTTTTACAATTTCCGGGTTTTGATTGGAGTACTTTTGGCACCCCAGCGAGTACTTTTAAAAGTTATTAAGGCACAAAGCTGTGAAACTTGACGCAAAAGAGTTACGGCCACTTTTAGATACAGTCAGTCCCTTAGAGAGATAAAATTTTTTTACAATTTCCAGGTTTTGATTAGAGTACTTTTGGCACCCCAGCGAGTACTTTCGAAAGTTATTAAGGCACAAAGCTGTGAAACTTGACGCAAAGGAGTTACGGCCACTTTTAGATACAGTCAGTCCCTTAGAGAGATAAAATTTTTTTACAATTTCCGGGTTTTGATTGGAGTACTTTTGGCACCCCAGCGAGTACTTTCGAAAGTCATTAAGGCACAAAGCTGTGAAACTTGACGCAAAGGAGTTACGGTCACTTTTAGATACAGTCAGTCCTCCAGAGAGGTGAAATTTTTTTACAATTTCCGGGTTTTGATTGGAGTACTTTTGGCACCCCAGCGAGTACTTTCAAAAGTTATTAAGGCACAAAGCTGTGAAACTTGACGCAAAAGAGTTACGGCCACTTTTAGATACAGTCAGTCCCTTAGAGAGATAAAATTTTTTTACAATTTCCAGGTTTTGATTAGAGTACTTTTGGCACCCCAGCGAGTACTTTCGAAAGTTATTAAGACACAAAGCTGTGAAACTTGACGCAAAGGAGTTACGGCCACTTTTAGATACAGTCAGTCCCTTAGAGAGATAAAATTTTTTTACAATTTTCGGGTTTTGATTGGAGTACTTTTGGCACCCCAGCGAGTACTTTCGAAAGTCATTAAGGCACAAAGCTGTGAAACTTGACGCAAAGGAGTTACGGTCACTTTTAGATACAGTCAGTCCTCCAGAGAGGTGAAATTTTTTTACAATTTCCGGGTTTTGATTGGAGTACTTTTGGCACCCCAGCGAGTACTTTCAAAAGTTATTAAGGCACAAAGCTGTGAAACTTGACGCAAAAGAGTTACGGCCACTTTTAGATACAGTCAGTCCCTTAGAGAGATAAAATTTTTTTACAATTTCCGGGTTTTGATTAGAGTACTTTTGGCACCCCAGCGAGTACTTTCGAAAGTTATTAAGGCACAAAGCTGTGAAATTAAAGGCAAAGGAGTTACGGCCACTTTTATGAAAGATAGGCTGTAATCTTAAAAAATTTTTTTTTTCAGTATTTATTAGTTGGTACTATTATTAAAATGTATCAGGAACTCTAGTACTTTTCGAGTACTTTAAGATAGGATCATTAAAAGAATGATTTTTTAATTTTGCGGTGCCATCCCCAAATTTCAATAATTTTTTAAAAACATTTGGCGGTTGGTACTATTGTTAAAATGTATCAGGAACTCTAGTACTTTTTGAGTACTTTAAGATGGGATCATTAAAACAATGTTTTTTTCATTTTGCGGTGCCATCTCCAAATTTCAATAATTTTTTTATAATATTTGGCGGTTGGTACTATTGTTAAAATGTATCAGGAACTGTAGTACTTTTCGAGTACTTTAAGATAGGATCTTTAAAACAATATATTTTTCATGTTGCGGTGCCACGGGAAGTTAGCACTTCATATTTTCAAATTGCAATTTCTCTAAATATTTCGGCGGTACTCTTGCTAATACCTATCAGGAACTCTAGTACTCTTTGGGGTGCAAATAGTACTCTTGATAAAACTTACAATTTTGAAAGATGCGGTGCTAACTTCACACAGACATACGAATCTAGCTCACTAAAAGTACAGAATTCAAAAGATAATTAAATGCACAAAGTCAATTTAGAACAATATATTGTCTTCTATTGTCCTAATTTGTTTTTAATAAAAACTTGCATGAGTCTTAAGAAAATATACATACACTGAGAAAAACAAAATAATTTTCAACTATAATTTAACAGCTCTAAAATTTAAATAGATACCACTAGTTTTACAAAAAAATTAAAATAATACTAAATACTAAAAAAATATAACTGCAACAATTTCTATGTGCACTATTAATTAATAATGTAAAATAGCGATTTAATTATATAAACTGCAAATAACCCAGCAAACACAAAGTTACATGTAACGTGCCTGTTAGTTATAATTTCCCACTCAACAATGTAATTGTAATATAACACGTGTGTTATATTACAATTACATTGTTGAGTGAGAAATTATAACTAACAGGCACGTTACATGTAACTTTGTGTTTGCTGGGAAGATATAACAATTACATTTCTTCCAGTTTTAATAACTTTTTTAAAAATTAAACCATAATGCCGTAATAACTAATTGATTGCATTTATTGCAATACACTTTTTGACTTAATAATATATTTTTTGTTCAGACTATTTTGTGCAAGTATAAAATCGTAAGGCCAATGAATTAAATATTCATTCACGACTGGAATAATTATGAAGATAGTGGAGTAGCAATCATGGTATAGCATCCTAATACTAGGTGTAAAAGATTTCGAGCTCGAATCTCAGTTGGCAATTTTTCTATCGTCTATATTAGTGTTACCACTTTTTCCTATATATCCAATAAAAATCTATAATTCTTAAAGATAAAAAATAAATTCCAAATTTTTTTAAGTATTGAACATTCTAATATTACTTCATTTGATAAAAAATTTCAATATATGAATTAACTGCTCTTCAAGCTTTACCAATACCAACATGTAGAGAATGTCGCTCTTTTTACGAATAAGATTCAAGACACGCCTACGCTCAATCGTCTTGTAAAGTCAAATGCTTCGGCTTCGCTTGCGATTACGAGTAGGTGATAAGAAATGATCGCACAATAATATTTTTTGAACTTTTTAATTTTATTTGACTTCCTCTAAAATCATAAATTTGATATTTACAATAAAATATTTAAAAATATTTTATAATATTTTATTAATAATTAAAAAACTGTCAATTGTGTTGTATAAATAATAAATTAAACAAATATTTAAAAGTAATAATGAATGTATAGGTTCAATAGATTTAAAAATTAATATAAACAATTCCAATTAATGAGCCAAGTTAGATCGTTGTGCTATTACATACAAATAAAAACTATAAACCTACGATCTACGATTTACAATAATAACGTTTTATATTGTTTTATTTTATTGCTTAGACAATATAATACTTGTTCAAATAAAAAATTTAGTAAATAAATTTTTAAATATTGAATTCAGATCTTTTAATTAAAAAAATAATTTTATAATTTAGTAAATATTTAGTAAATAAGTTACTTATAAGGAATAAATACATCTAACTTTTTAAAATAATTTATTACATTTGAAAAAAACAAATACTAGAATTAATACATTTGGCCAAAATGTTTTATTACACATTATTTATATAGAAATTCTAATTCGTATAAAAAATCTTACAAAACATCTGTGCTATATACGCACATAGTAAAATATCCGATTAATTAATTTTCTTGAATTATTTCATTAAATATTGTATGATTATGTTTTAATTTAGTTTTAAAAACTTTTAAGAACAAACAAAAATCATGATAGATAAGATCGATCCTTACAGGAACAATTGCATGCGTATATGCAAAATCACTTAAAATATCTTCAATTTTCATAATAAGCGCAAGCATTTTTTGAGATAATAATTGTAAAAATATGATGTATATCCTCTTTTCATAAATAAACTTCTGTTGGTTACTCATATAGGCCATTTTTGGTCCTCATAGGTTCTCCTCCTTTAATATATTTTAAATTTTTTTTACACATTTAATTTCAGATCATTTTTGCATATACTACAATTTACGCAGTTTGTTCGTGTTCGTCGTACATGCCGATGTTTAGACGATATTTAGACTACACACGTAGCAGGCGACATATTTTTTTTTGCTAAAAAATATTTCATTTAAAGTTCAAACTGTAATAAATATTTAGTAAAAAATCTGATATTCATATCCCTTTTCTTTTGTCTAAAAAAAATTCCCAAAGTTTATCTATTTTTTCGGCAATTATACGTAAACCTCGGCTTAAATCAATTTAAATATCTAATTTTTTAAATAAAATTATACATATACTAATGCTCTGTGATATAATTTTTATAACCCTAAATAATGATTTAAAGATAGCTTGTAAACATTTATTATATTATATATAATACTTTTGTTTTGAATAGTTTACTCAATACAAAAATTTCTTAAAATTAAATCAACATTACTAATAATCATTAATTTATAAAAAATAAAATTTATGTTTCAAAGTTGACTGTATTACATACATTCACTAATTATAAAATAATTTTTATATAAATGAATGTAATTTACTTAATTAAAAAATTGTTTTTCAAATAAATAAATGCAATCTCTTTAATTATTTTTTTTTTTAATTTACAGTTGTACAAAAACTAAATTTTTTTTTAATTTCATTAAAATCAGAATTTTTGATCATGCGAAGTTCCCTTGTGAGAAGAATATACTAAAAAAAAGAAATTTTTAAGAAATTTAGTTTGTACAACTATAAATTTTTAAAAAATCTCTTTTTTTAGTATATTCTTCTCACAAGGGAATTTTACATAATCAAAAATTCGGATTTTAATGAAACTTGGCATAAATGTAGAAAGGGTAAATACATAAATTCAGAAATGTTTAGTTAGTGCTAAAAAACGATTTGAAGGAGTAAAATTACCTTTCAAAGGTAAAGATCCTTTGTCTTTTCTCAGTATATCTCGTAAACTAAACAAAATATCAAAAAATGTTTTAATCACTTTTTGATATATCGTTTAGTTTACAATATATTGAAAAAGTCTTTACCTTTAAAGGGTTTTTATCCCTTCAAACCGTTTTGTAGCACCAACTAAAAATGTCTAAATTCATGTAATAACCTTCTCTTTTATGCTAACTTTCATTAAAATTGGAATTTTAATGCAATAAATAATCACCATAGAGAATTAAATTTAAAAAAAAAAAAAGTTTTTTTCAAAAAATAAATAAAGTAGTTAAATAGAAGTATTTATACGGTAGAACTTGTATATAAAACATTTTCTATATTTCGTTTAGTTTACGACAAAAAGATAAAGTCTCTTTACCTTTGAAGAGTGGTTCCACCCCTTTAAATCATTTTTTAGCACCAACTAAAAATTTCTAAATTCATATATTTACTTTCTCCTTTATACCAAGTTTCATTAAAATCAGAATTTTCGACCACACAAGGTTTCCTTGTCAGTATAAACAATGTAATATTGAATACAATATTATATTTTAATTTGTTTGATTAATATCGCAGATATATCGCGCTTATACGATAAAAAAATTTTATGGAATAATACTCCCTGTTGATAAGACATGCCTCTCGAGACAATCAGAATTCTATAAGCACCATGAATCCATATAATCATAATTTCGCGTGTCAAAGATATTCAGTATCACCAAGCTGCTAGATACCGCGTGGCAGTATGGATTATTACATCGTACATAGATACATTGTTAGAATAGTGCTGAGAGAAATACTATAATGGCCGATAAATACAAGTATGGAGCATACTGGCTCTCAAGGCGACTCGAGGACATTTACCCACGAAACCGACAACCTTGATCTTACAAATGACGATCACGAAGGAGCGCCCGGTAATGCTGTAGTTGCACCTGCATTGCGTGTGACAAAATCGCCGCTAATCAACCTTATTCTTTCTCTTCTCCCATTCCCATTGTATTTATCGGGGGGAGCAAAAAGTAACGTTCAACAAAAAGTATCGGAAGATTAATCGAGTATTCGATATTGCGATTTCGTTGCGTAGTGCACATCTCAGAATCTTAGATTGATTTTTTTTAGAAATTGACACTAAACAGTAATAAGACAGAAGAATAACAATTGTGAGGTTATATGAATATGAAATAAACGTCTTATAAGTTAGCGGAACAAAATGAGCAGAATCAATTGTTAATAATATTTTATTTGTTAAAAAGTTGCAAAAAAAATTTGTTGCTGTTAGTTTTTTTAAAAATCAATGTTCCGCTAAAGAAAAATTAAGTTAGCGAAACAATATATAAAAAATTATAAAATTATACGTAATAATATGGAGATTTGTTGCTCATTTTTTGCTAAAAAAATACTCAATTTATTGTCCCCAAAATTAATTTAAACAATAAATAAAAACAATAAACATGCAAAGACATAAAAATAAACTATAACAAATTTATTGTTCTTTAAATTTGATATTGAAGCATTGTATGAGCTTGTTGTTCTTAAAATATGCAAGTTTTGCAATTGTTATTTGTAAGTTACATGTCAACAGTAACGATCAGCGTGCACATTGCAAGAGTAAACTATGAGAAAACAATTTATTGTTCGTTTAAATTTAATACTGAATCATCGTTTTTTGTTGCTCACAAAATATGCGAATTCTACAACTATCATGTGGAATCAACAAATTATGTATGTGGAATAATAAAAAGTTAAAATTTGTTTTATTGTACAACTTGCATATTTCGAGAGCAACAAATTCAGACAATGTCCCAATATCAAATTTAAATAAGCAACAAATTTTTTTCTTATAATTTACTCTTGTAACGTGCACGCTGATCGTATTATTGTTACTGTTTGCATGTAACATGCAAACAACAATTGCAAAACTTGCATATTTCAAAAACAACAAACTCATACAATGCTCCAATACCAAATTTAAAGAACAATAAATTTTGTATAGTTTATTCTTATGTCTTTACATGTTTATTGTTTTTATTTATTGTTTAAATTAATTTTGGGGGCAATAAATTGAATATTTCTAGCTATAATTCCGAAAGCGACATACCTCCGATTTTTTTGAAACCGTGTATTCTTACACTGAAAAAAACATTCTTCATAGTATCAATGTATCGCGTTTATTGACTAAAATTCATTGACACAATAAACTTTTTGTTAATAGCATAAATATTACATTGAACCTTTTCATTAGTCATAAATAAATTTATTAATATAACAAATTACTATTTGTTACAATAAATAAAACGTCATAATAATAAAACAATTCATTGGACCAATTTTAATAAATATTTCATTAATAGAATAAATATTTCATTGGAATTTATGAACAGTTTTGGTTCAGTGTACGTATTTTGGCACGCTGATTACGAATATGATAATGAAAATTGGCGCAAATTTGACTTTCATGACGAAAACCATTAAAAAAACCATAAAAATCACGGTTTTTTCCATTTATTTCCATAAATAAGCGAAATTTTAAAAAATATTTCAGATAAAAATTGTAGATCTTATTAAAATACACATTTTATGTTCTATTGATTTTTGCCATAAAAACAATAGTTTTAGAGAAAAATAACGTTAAATGTTCAAAACTTCATAAAACTCATTTAAGGGGCCAGGAGAAGTTAGAAGGCCAAAAAAGACATTTTTGGAGGGATTTTTCCTTTGAAGCTACAGTATTTAATTTATAAACATTGGCACTGTTACATAACATTTAAACAAAATTCAGAAAAAATTTCAAGTAAAAATATTAAAATTTAAAGAAGTTATAGTTAATAACAAAAACCATCTTTAAAAAAACACGATTTGCGGTGCCAACTGCTGTGTGAAGCCGGCTCATGTAAAACAGGTAAAACAAAAAATTTTAGTTTGTACATGAAATTTTCTAGTCCTTAATCGAAGATTTAGGAAAAAATTAATTTAGGACAAAATGGCAGCTGCCAAAAGTCAAACTTCCGATTTTCGTAAAAAAAAGTGCCCATTTTTGTACATAAAATTGAAAATATAAGTAAAAAAAAAATCCTTTGATCAAGGACTTGTATTTTATGTTAGAAGAAAGCACGTAAAATTTTAGATTGATCGGTTGAATAATTTTTCAGAAATCTTTGGCACTGTCTTTAAAAATGCATTCTGAGAAAAACGCGTTTAAAGTTTTAAGTACTGTTTACGTATTTTATTCAAAAATCATGTGATTAATTTGAATAAAAGGTGTATTTTTAAACTTACACAGTCATCAATTTTAAGCCCATATAGCACACCTTCGCCTTCCATAGCCGCCTCTAAAATATTAGTCAGTGAGAGAGCAGCTGCTGATAGCTACTCCTTCCTAACAGTCGCGCTTGACCTGAGAGACCGACCTTTGCGACCTTGCTACTTTGACAGTTTTAGTCGGATCGACTTGAAAATTTAATGAGATATTCTCGAGATGTTATACTTTCAGAAATTACGAAAATCCAAAAAATGATTTTTTCAAAATTACTAACTCCCCTGAACCCTTAACACAATTCGAGTTTTATTAGTTAATTTTGTCAGTTAATAATGGAATGGGATGCGGCAAAGCCTCTTTTTCGCCTACGTGTTTTCTGTATTACATGAGTTTGCGACTTTCCACGCGTTGCGAAGTTTACCCATACTCCTCCCCCCCCCCGCCTTGCTTACAGAGCGACGTCCACGGTTGTACTGTACTACATGGGTTTGCGACCTTCTAGGCGTAGCAAGGTCCATTTTTGTACTGTATTACATGGATTTGCGACTTTCTGCGCGTAGCGAAGTCCACTCTTGTACTGTACCAAATGGGTTTGCAACTTTCTACGCGTAGCGAAGTCCACTCTTGAACTCTACCACATAAGTTTGCGACATTTTAGGGCACCTCTACCAACGAGGTGGGTGCCGGAAGGACAAAGCCCCCTTGCACCCCCTCCCGCGCGCGCGCGCGCGTATGTGTGTGTGTGTAGGGGGAGGGGGGCTATAACAAAGAAGTGTCGGTTAATTTGTGTTGGATGTTATATAAAGTTTTGAATGTTTAATGCTGTTTTTCTTAATAACTTTTGTCTTTATGGCAAAAATCAAAAACATAAAATGTGTATTTTGATGAGATCTACAACTTTTATCTAGAGTATTTTTTGAAATTTCCATTATTTATGGAAATAAATGGAAAAAACCGTGATTTTTATGGTTTTTTTAATGGTTTTCGTCATGAAAGTCAAATTTGCGCCAATTTTCATTATCATATTCGTAATCAGCGTGCCAAAATACGTAAGAATACACAGTTTCAAAAAAATCGGAGGTAAGTGTGTCACTTTCGGAAGTTTATTCATATTTCTTGAACAACATATTAGCAACAAATTCCCATATTATTATTACGTATAATTTTATTATTTTTTATATATTATTCCACTAACTTAATCTTCCCTTAGCGGGACATTGATTTAAAAAAAAATTAATAGAGCAACAAATTTTTTTCTTTCGCAACTTTTTAGCATCATATGAGCAACAAATAAAAATATTATTAATAATTGATTCTGCTCATTTTGTTCTGCTAACTTATAAAACGTGTGAAATAGAGCAATAGTAAGACGCTAAAGAGAAATGATAAAAAACAAAGCAAAGAAAAAATACAAAATTTCAAAACAAATAGTATAACTGACGCTTTCTCTTGATTTCAATGAAACATGTTTGCATAAAATTAACAATAATGTTTAAGATTAAGCAACACTACAATATGATCTGCAAGAGTAAACGCTGAGATAAACATGCATCGTTTCTAATTGGCTTAATAACATGGCAATTATGAAATTGTGGGTTAAGATCGCTTTCTATTATTTTACTAGATAAATCGTCCGCTCATGTTTCTGTATCGAGAACTAATGATTTAATAACATGTCACGCGATAAATATCAGGTTAAAGAGATGTCATAACAAAAACGATGCTTTTTAAATAGCCCAATAATAAAAAAAAGTATTTACTATTTTTAAGATAATTTTATCAATTTCTATGAATAAAATTTACACCCTGGTTTTATCGTTTAGGTTAACAATTCTATGGTTAGTAACTTTTTGCATTGACAAACTCCATATATGGATCAGTTTCCAGAAGACTATATATTTCTTATTTCTACGAAAAAAGTGATCGAGACTTGTCGAAACTGTGATGCATCTTATGTGGGCCAAACTGGCAAACGAGTAAAAACACGAATTGCAAAACATCGCAATCACATTTGCAACAACTTTCATTCTGTTCATTCTGTAATTACTGACGAGTTCCACTATGAGTACGACTTCGAATAAGATAACGTTAAAATATTATAATAGACCAAAAAAGATATTATTACAAGCACCTCAATTCTGAGGTTTTCTATATTAAACAACGTAACGTTTAAATTTGCAGTCCGATACAAAATATACATCACGCACACGTTTCGGCCTTCAATAAAACACAATTCAATATCGTTCTTATTATTTTGTTTCTTACAATCGCTTTATATGACCTGTTGATCTTATCTCATTTCTCTTGTAATCGTAACTCACTCATCCACGCTGCCACACGGTATCTAGAGCCTCGGTGATACTTAATATTTTCGGCGCGTGAAATTATGTTTACATTTTAAAGTGTTCACAAAATTCGGATTGTCTCGAGAAACATGTTTTATCAACAAAGCCATTCCATAAAACTTTAATTGTGTAAACGCATATATCTGTGCGATATTAATCAAACAAGTCAAAATATAGTCGTATTTAACATTATATTGTGTATACTGAGAAATATATATTAAAAAATAATTTTTTTTTAATTCGCACTTCTTTACGTTATACCTGACGCTCAAATCTTGTTCAACAAGTTTAATTTCAAACCTTTATGTGAATTTTGTTTATTATACTTTTTTTTACTATGTGTGTATTCTGTGACCACAACTACTTATTTGATGTTTGTGACTAACATGTATACTAATTTTTTGTTACATATGCGTCAAAAGTGGTCCCTTTCGTGTGACTTTTTTATGGATAAAGTCGTCGATTTCCGACTTTAACATTATTGTACAGTTCTTGTTCTCGAAAAGATGGCGTGAACCGTGGTGAAAAACATTCCAGCATAACTCTTTCAGCACTATTTGATGATTTCAGCACTCGTATGCGCCTCATCTCGCGACACGCATATGGTAACCCTTGCAGAATTAACCGATGCTTCATCGCTTTCGTAAATCTAACCTAACCTTGGCTAACCTATCAATTTGCGGAAATCTAAAACACTTAAAAGATCACACATTGACAGATAACAAAAAAATACGGTATGCAACAAGGGCATAATGGCTTTTTGCACTTGTGCAAAAGATTCGTCTATAGTTCTTGCGTCCATTCTCCGTACTCATGCACAAAAGACCGATTTTACGCCCTTGTTACATAAATATACTGTTTTGACACTCGCTGATTTTAAGATAAATCCGTCTTTTTCAGTTTTTTTTATACCCTACATAATTTTTATTATTTACACATTCGATTTTATTACAGTTGAATTTTGTCCAATTTATTTGTGTCTATCACTCGTATAATTTGATAACTCTTGGCCAAGAAAGCACTTCTCCTTAAGGTTAACAATACTACATCCGTTCATTTGTATTCAAATTTTGCTAAAAATAATTTTAAAAAAGTCAAAACATCTTTAATATCTTTTTAATATCTTTAATTTTAATTCATTCGTACACATGATTAACAAGATTTCGTATTTTTTTTTATAGATTTGGAAAATTTCCATTTTTTAAATAGATTTCTAGAATTAAAGTACACGTATTATTGATATTAATCTGTAAATTGAACTTTAAACCAAGAAAAAAAATTTTTATTGCTCTACTTTTCACGCGTATGTAATTCGACAATGTTTGTTCCTGTCGTCTACCAGTCTATGAATTCGAATTTTGTAAATACAAACTGCAAATCTTTTATATTAATCAAATTTTGTTATGATATGACAGTTCCAAACGCTACACTAAAAATACCGCAAATTAACAAATGTTTTCCATTTTGTACCCGCAAACGATTCTCTTTCGAATGGCCTCTGCCGTTTTTCGATATCTCAAAAAATGTCAAAATTACCTCTTCAGCAAATTTTGAAAAGCCTGTACTTCCGGTTTCTTTGAAGTATAAACGATTTTAACAGAGGTACAAACAGGTACAAACGATTCTCTTTCGAATGGCATAAGCAGAATTATAAAATCTTATAGTTGGGCGCTGACCATTTTTTTACCCCCTGGTATTTTTTAACCCTTTGAGTACAAACGATTTTAACGGAGGTACAAACGGGTACAAAGTACAATTAAACTACATAGTCCGTTTTTTTTGTTTTTTTAAACAATATTGGGCGCCAGGTTCACATCGGTCTTTTTGTCAGTAAAACAGACGTCTTCAGCATCTCTTTAACCGCGCTTAATTCGTATTCGCCATTTAGTCACACATATTTTGATTTTTTGTAAATTGGTTTTTTTAATGTAAAAGTGAGAGTAAAATGAGATTTGCTCATATGTTTTGCTCATACGTAAAGATTTTAAATGAGTAAAAACTTGTTCGCATAATTTTATTCCAATTTAAAGGATAAGATGTCCTCGCGGTACTAGATTAAGTTTTTGAATTTTTTCACTAATTAAATATTTTTTTTGTATCGTTTGTTTCGTCATTTAATGAGTTTTGTTTATTATTTATAAACACAAAAAATTCATTAAAGTACAACTAAAATGTAAATTCATGACATCTTTGATTAATTTTCTCATTTATCATTTGTTGAAGTTTTGGAAATTATTTCTTTTAACAAATATACTATTTCAAAAAATATACTTTTCAAAAAAACATTAAAATGCCCTACATGACCTTAAAGTGCATGTATTCTGCTTTAAAGTGGTGTTTAAATTTTTCACTTCGCTTTATTTAAAAAATTAAAATTATTTTCGTAAAAAGCCATTTCCGTATTTTTTGTGTTTTCTTTGGTTTACATGGATTCTTCGATACTTTTCAGATAAAAAAACATGTTTATATACATTGTTGTTTTCTTCGTTAAAAAACAAAGAAAATGCACTACTTAATTATTAACCCTCTATTTTTATAACGAATATTTTTATAACAAATTTTATTCTAACGAATACATAACTTTGAAGTAACAACAGCTTACAACATTTGCACTTGTATGTATAAAAGCTTAAGTATGAAATCCACTAAAAGAATTACGCCACCTTGTGGCAAAAAATTAAATTATTTAATAAAATATCGGCATATTAGTATGTGACTTAAAAGTTACACGGGTATATAGAGGGTTAATTTACTCCTAAGGACTTAAAACATTCGAAAAGAGACAACCAAAAGGTTTGAGGTGACATATTATTTGCTTTTGTCTTTGAAGGTAGGTAAATTCAATTTCATCTTCTATGATTAAATGATTAAAACATGATATGTATTCATGAGTTTTAATTCGACATAATAATATATGCAAGGCGCAGTTCATATAAGCTGGAGATTGTAAAAATTCACAAAAATTATTATTAAATACCAAGATCCACTCCAGTACTGCAAAACCAACATTAGTAATTCTTATATGTATATGTGTATATGTCATATGAATTTTTTCAGTGAGGAAACAATTTTACAGATGTTTCTGAACATCGATCTAGTTTGTGAGTATGATTTAAGACTGACAAAGTGTCCGTACGCAGTTAACATAAACTGGAGATATTAAATATAATAGATATCAAATTCAAAGAAAAATTATCTAGCATCAAGATTGGATGCAAACCTATATAATCTCATTTTTATCTTTATGTTTAACAATTTCATAGATAAAATATTTAATGTAAATAATATGTACTTTTTTCTTTATTCATTTTTCTATAAATATAATTTTGTAACATTTAAAATTAAAATTTTATTCTCTTAAAAAAATGCTATAAAATAGTATTTCTGTATATAAACAAAAAGTATTAATTCATATAAAATCATGATTTTTTTATGTAAAAAATTTATGGGAATATAAATATAATAATGGTTAAAACAATACTGCTACAGCTCTGAATTTCATGGTTTGAAAATAAATTGGAATTAATCTCGTTGTTAAGCACTCAACTCACTCAAAGTCCCGAACTACATTCTACGAAGTACCAGTGTAATTAATAATTAAGTAATTTACATTTAATTAAAATTCTTTATAGTAATAGTTCTCACCAGTTCTATAGCATAGTTCTGTGCTCTACAACTCTATAATCATTTTTAAGTAGTTTCAGTAGGTACATATTTTTTAAACAATTTTTTAATATACAAAGTCAACACAATATACATACTTAAAAAACTATTTTCCTTTGACACAACACACACACATGCGCACGCACGCACGCACGCACGCACGCACGCACGCACGCACGCACGCACACACACACCATTATTCGATTATTCTTTATTCAAAAATTCAAGATTTCTGTTTCTTTTTCTTTTGATGATGTTTTTATTAACAAAGATGTGTTCATAATATGATAACAAAAGGTAACAGAAATTTTAAATCATTTTTCTACACTTGTTAGAAAAATTAAGATAAAAGTCTAAAAGTATTTAAAAAACTAGAAATTTTGATATAATCCGTTCTCAAAATAATTAAAAAAAAAAAAGACTATTCGTAGATTTATGCCATTTATAAAATAATAAATTATCTACAAAATAAGAACGAAATTCATTATCACTTTGTTTTAAAAATGAAGAATCCAAAGAAAGCATTTTTATATCTTATTTTATTTGTCGTAGCGTTTCATGTCTGTAGTTCTTGACGTATATTATTTGTAAATTATGTTTTCGAAACAAATTAATCATTTTCTTGGTAAGAATATAAGAATCCCAGATTTCATGCATTTTACACACAGCATTTTTCAATAAAAAGCTATAACCTCAAAAATTAACAGTAGTAGTAGTAGTAGTAATAATAAAAGCGGGTAAGACTATATCAATTCCTAGACATCACCTAGATCTAAAGAATTCCTCTGTGTCTCCTGCTAAGTTGTCAGTTCCAGGCCAACTACTAGAATTTATGTTTAAGCTTGCTGCCTAACTTCTTTTTTCTTTAAGCTTAATACAAATAGAATCTCTACCCAATGTAATTATATAAATATCCAAGAGAATTGAATTTTTTAAAGAATAGTATATTTTTAGGTTCTTGGATTTATGCAGCCTAGCTATAAAGTTAGTTCCTTAAGTTCTGGTCTCTTAGGACTGATACAGCTCTAAGTCCTTCGAAAAATAGCAACTTCAAAATACATAGAATAATATCAAAATCAAATCTGTTGAATCAATCGTTTTCTACGAAACCACGCGCTATCCTAATTTCGACAACTAAGTTATAATTTTTTTCTTTGCTTTCCTTTATTATATCCAAAATATGATGCAATTATTGCTCATTTTTTCGTCAAAAGATTAATCTTATTGATAAATATCTACACTGTATTATTTATGTATTATATCAGCAATGCGCGCAATATGCTATAATGAAGATCATAGCGTAACATGAAGTTGAGCTCCACAATGCGCGCGATAGAGTCGTTTCTTCTTTATTAATGCGGATGCACGACGCCACTGACGTAGACTCTTAAGTCTTATTTACAGCTGGACGACGTAAGCCGCTTACGTTACACCCATGCCACGTGCTAGCTCGATCAAGCAGTGGACCAAATTGCATTTTCCTCGTCTGTTCAACTGTCAGGCTCGACATTGTCTTACAAGTAGCGCAGCTTGAATTTGTGAGATCAAAATAAGTTTAATAATTGACGTTTGTCGTAAATATTGTAAATATAAACGAATCTTTAGATTTAAAAATCTACCAATTATCAGAATTGCGTTTTGAGCGGAATAGATTTTTAAAAAGCATACAAAAATTCTCAACATAATTGAACAATAAGTTAAGTAAAAGAGAAGAAAAGAAAACAAAAAAAAAAAGAAAAGAAAGAAAGAGAGAGAGAGAGAAACAAAGAAACAAAGAGATATTTATTAAAGTTCTAGGACAAGCCCTCCTAAAAATATACTAGCAGTATAAAAAATGCGAAAGTAAAAGAAAAGGGTAACAAAAAATTAAAAAAATTAATATTATTAATTATATTAAAAATTAAGAATAAGAGAAAGGGTCCTTTCTCGGTCAAAGCAGATCTGGATGCTAATAATTTTATATCATTTATTATTATTATTATTAAGGCAGCATATATGTTTGGAGCCACAAAAAAGAAGGCATTTTTCATGAATCTTTTTCAGAACCAAGAAGCAAACTATAAAAATAAAATTTTTGCATAATAAAGTACACATTTTGTAATTCTTATACAAATTTTATTACAATGATTTTGTTGAAAAATTCCCCCGTTTCACTGTCGTGTAATCAACCGTGCATGTTTCAACGGTGACAATGATTTCTGCTTCCCTGTTCAACCAAAATACAAAAACCAAACGGCATTTTAAAGAAAAATAACTTTCCTTGTCATTGTCGTATCCAATTTTTAAAATTCGAATTTTCAACAAAATGGCAGTCCCTTAAAGTTAAGAGTGGTAAAAATTTTTTTTGTTAAAAAAATAGAATTCGAATTTTAAAAATCAAATACGTTAACGACAAGGAAATTGATTCTTCTTTAAGATGCCGTTTAATTTTTGTATTTTGATTAAACAGGAAAGGAGAAATTATTGTCACCGTGGAAACATGCACGGTTGACTACACAGCAGTGGAGCAGAAGGATTTATCAACAAAATCATTGTAATAAAATTTGTATAATAATTACAAAAGGTGTACTTTATTATGCAAGAAGTCCCGTTTTTATAGTTTGTTTCTTAGCTTTAGAAAAAATTCATAAAAAATTCCTTTTTGGTGGCTCCAAACATGCCCGTTTAAATATATTTTTTATAAACTTCTATAAAAAATAAATATAAAATATAAAAAGAAACAATAACAAAATATATCAAAACGCAAAATAATATTAAAGAGAAAACCGAGAGTATAAAGTATATACAAACAAGCAAAATAAATCAAATTATTGACAATTAAAAGATTTTATCTTTGAGTATATATACTTAGCTGATAACATTTTAGTTAAGAACTCTTTTATTTATATTTGTATAGTATCAATTTAACAACAAAATTTAATTACCTAAATAAACATACCAGTTTATTTTTTATTTAATAAAATATATTTTATTAACAGCAACTATAGTTGCCATTATCATTATCCCATCAAATGGTATTTGTATATTATTGATAGTTTTTATTTAACAAATATTAATATAAATTGAAGTTAATCTAATAAAATAATTAACAAGAACGATTAAGATTAAAGTTAAATTACAAATAATAAACAAACCTCTGTTCTAATTATAGTCCAGAAAGAAAGAAGTAAAATTAAATAAATTTTATATTCTTTGTCAGCTGTGTATAATTTTAAAAAACTGTCTAATCATACACATATATGTATAACAATATTAAGTATATTCCTAGGTTACCTTTACATAATAAATCACTTTTATGAAAAAAAAATATATATACATATATAACAAGAAAGACTTAAAAGAATAAGATTACAAATTGACAATAAAGAGATTAAAATGCCATGTCAATGTCCATTTTTTAATTTTCACCTGTACCAAACACATTTAAAAAAAATCGATACTTTTACAGATTAATTATTATTCTTAATTAGAAGATTAAATTTTTAATGATATGTTATAAATAAACTCCTTAAGAGTTTAGTAGAATGAAATACAATATAAATTATATGTTCAAAAAAGTACTTAAGAACTGCCAATATTTGGGACTGTCAGTACTTAAATCATTTATTCTATCTAATCGATTAATTGCCAAACTGGCGTTCAGCTAATAATTCTAAGTTCTAATTTAATTAATTTTACAGAACACGCGACACCACTTAACTCATGACCATGCCCTTCTCATTAGTTATTACGTCATCGAACCGGCGCGTGCAAACGACAAAATTTTCCAAAGTACACCTGCCGTTCGGGGGAAGCAACTGGGAGAAACCGGTCGCTTCCTCCTTACAACAGTCCTAAGTATGAATGCAAATAACCACATTCTCGGGTAAGTTACAGCTCGCTGACGGGAAAAGCCTCAAACACCTGCAATGTTCGTGTTGTAATTTTGTAACCAGGGCCAGTGCAATACTTTACAATGTGTCGCGATAAAATTGCATTTGTATCAATGGTAGCCAAACTTTTCGGATAGTTGAAAGCGTGCGAAAGAAACCGTGTGCAATATCTGCGTAATGTTTATCGAATAAAAATGCAAAATGTATCGGAATCTGTGAAAAAATCAGAGAAATTTCCTTCAATTTCTTGGATGAATAAGAATTTTATTAAGCATTAAAATGTAGTGACTGTTTCTTAACATAGATACGAACTCAATTCAAAATCGCATCTTTTTTTGTTAATTTAAAATAAAAATAATTGGATGATACATTTTGTTATATTTTATTATTATAATTTTAAATTATATTATTATATTTTTCAAGTCAAAGATAATACTAAAAATGATATTGCAATACAACTATTTTTAATCATATTTAATTATAATTTATAATCATTTTCATTGTCAACTACATATATTTATAGTTGTTTTATAAAATTGTAACTATAATTATCATTATTATAATAGTTATTGTTATACTACGTAAAGCAAGTAAAGTATGTTGAAAAATAATTACATGCACTATCATTGTGATTGAATTTACTACATAAAAATTTATATTATAAAACATTTATAAAATTTATTAGATAAGCTAAGAATATTAAATTAATAGAAAAATTATATTTGGCACACCAAAATTTGCTGCAGATTGAAATAGGCAGGCAATCTTAACTTCATGTTTATAAAATTTATTTTATTTTTACAATATTGTAATATTTTACTATATTAATATTTAAAAGTATTGAAAACATTTTTCATACTTAATAGAACTATAAACATAAGATTTTCTATTACTAACATCATAGCAGAAACTATAAAAATAAAAATATACTTAATACATAAATTTTGACTGAACAAAAGGAATTTCACTTATATATAAAAATAAAGCTCCTATACCATAATTATTTTACATACAACTATATGTGGCAATCATTGTAATATAATATAAACTACAAATAATCAAACACTATTCTTACTATAGCAATAACAATTTATACACAATGTTTCATGTTATTCCAATACAAAATGTAATATTTTTTTATCAATTTAAAAGATATACGTTTTAATAAAAAAAAGCTTCATAATTCAACTTTGCTTTGTTTCATATCCGAAAATACTGTTCGATAATCTCGATTGGTATCGCTTTAAGTCAAAGCCGCGATAATATGTAATATTATCAATGTAATACGAAACAATAATAACCACGAATAAAGCGGCGAGTAAAATTAAAGTACGGACATGACAGAGGGTAAAGAATTTTTCTCTCAATTGAAAGGGGGATGGACGGCCATTATGGTTTTCGAAATAGTAAATGAGTGCTTGATTTCGGATAGTAGATCACTCGTCGATTTAAATTTTGTCATGAGACAAAGTTTAAAATTTTTTTCTCCTTGCTCGCTTGCACATTTTATTTTCGTGTTTTCAGTTATTTAAGAAATTTAAATCACACTTGCCTCATTAAGCGATTTATAAGAACAATGTCACAATTGTCAAATATCGACATTTGATTAGAAATCTAAAAAAAAAAATCAGTGAGGGTTTCGAACTCCCTGTCACAAGGAACGGACATGGCAACGGCCGTAAGGTGTTATCGATTTTATCAACAAACGGGGGGCTTCTAGGGGATTCTATCTCGGTGTAGCACGGAGTGAGTCAGAAAGAGTAACAGAGATATGTTGAATAAGCGAACACGAGAGAGAGACGAAGCGATCAAGACGGGGAGAAATGAAGGGGCGGCGGACGATCGGCATCACATTCGCTGAAGCCGAAAGAAAAAAACAATCACTCACCCTCGGACAATTCGAGGTCCAACTCGGCGAGCTTCTCCCGCACATCCTCCGGGAGCTTGCCGATGTCGATGTTGTACTCGGCCATCGCTAGGCCATTCGCGCTGCGCCGTGATCGCGAATCCACCAGCGGTGCATACCACAACCCGTCACCACCGTTCGGCCATCTTGCCTGCCACTGAGGTGCACTATTGCGCCGCAATGTGGCGCCACCGGATACACGTACCCGCCCGTCACAGTATAATTACATACGGCATGTCCATTCCGTGTGTCGGCACCTTTGGGTATCGATCATATGTAATTTTTCCTCTAGGGCGGAAACGTGAAAAGTGAAAAGTTTCAAGTTAAGATGTCTTTTCACGCTGATGCTTGACGCTCATTTTCAGCGTCAAAAGACATCACGTGACTAAAAATGACGAATGGGTATCTTTATTTTTAGTCACGTGATGTCTTTTGACGCTGAAAATGAGCGTCAAGCGTCAGCGTGAAAAGGCACCTTAATAGGCGGAATGGCCTAGGAATTTATACTGGTCCCCACTCGAAATTGGTGCCAGTTGCTAAGTGTTTACGCGGGATATATCGGCAGGTGGATTAACTTAACCTTAGATTACGTGGCTGGTTACAGTAAAGACCATCTACAAATTCTGTTTTTTTTATCGGTAACATGGAGCTTTTTGAAGATCCCATTTTTAAAACTAAGTATTTAAAAAATAAGCTACGCGTGAAACGATGGGAAAGTGATTTCATGGAAAAATATGGACGCAAACCTAACAAGGTATGATTGTTGCCCCTCTGCATAACTCACGATTGCAACGTAATCGTCATTGAACTGTTTCATATTTATCTCACATTTACATTATAGCATTAGATAATATATTAAACATAACAAATCATACTTGAGATTATATAATTATATTTTGTTTTGAGAATGTAGTATGAGAAAAGTTGCGATCATCAAGTCGAATGTGTACATATGCTTATATCGTCAATGAAAATGATTGATGGTTCGTTATTAATGTTCTGAGGCAGAAATTTGGGGAAAAGTTTTTTTTTAATTATATCTTTTGCGTTTTTTTTTTCTTTTAGAACAATAATGTCATCTATTGTCTCTATTGTCTTTCACATTATTGATTTTAAAATTACTTTCATATTTAACGGCTTTAATACGTAATTAATCATTACAATGTGCTGTTCAATAACAAACTGTGTTTCATAGTCGTACTTTTTCACATTTTTTGGGAAAAAGAGAGAAACTTAGTTATTTCTTTAATTTTATGTTTCTAGTAAATTAAGAATACCTTATTTTATTAGTTTTTTTTTTCATATGTATTTTAAAAAATGTAGATTTTTTCATAATTTTTTTGAAAAATTAAAAATATGCATTATTAATCATCATGCATGTTGTAGCTAAAAAAACACTGCAAATTATTTGAATCAAGTAAATATTATTTATTTTAAATATTGCATAAGTTTGTATATCCACAAATTTATTGTAAGTTATAAAAATTTACATAAAATTTATTCAAGATATCTATATTCCAAAACCTAGCAATATGTTTTAAGAATTTATATTATATTGAGAAATATTCAATTTATTTGTTATTCTGACTTTCCTTTAAAATTTATTTTTTTTATAATTTATAATTTTTTTATAATTATTTATTTTTTTATAATTTTTATAACTTTTATAATAAAATAAATTTTTTTATAATTAGTTTTTTATTTGTGACAAGTATATTTTGAAAATATTAAGAAAATATTTTGTGTTAAAATTAACTATTATTTTTAAAAAACTATTTTTAAATTGAATAAGCTTTTCTCAGCAGAACTGATATTTTTTGTGTGTATTACTGTGTTGGGATTGAAAGATTTCTTATAGAAACCAAACAAGTCTAAAAAGTTACATCTTTAGGAAGTAAAAAAAATTAAATAAACTTACCAAATTAAGAAGAAATTTTTTATCTTTACATCCTTAAGTTAGAGGAACAAAATGAGCAGAATAAATTTTAATTAATACTTTTATTTGTTGCTAAAAGTTTGTCAAAAAAAAATATTTGTTATTTTGTAAATTTTTAAAAGAAATGTTTTGTTAAAAGAAGATGAAATTAGCGGAACAATACATATATTAGCAACAAAGTAATAATAATAATATAAGAATTTGTTGCTAACTTGTTGCTTTTAAAATATCTAATTTGGTGGCCTCAAAATTAATTTATATAATGACTTAAAATTACAGTATGTAAGTAACAAGAATAAACTATTAATAAAAACTGTTGCTTGTTTAAATTTGACACTGAGATATTATCTGAATTTGTTGCTTTTAAAATATATAAGTTTTACATTTTCTTGCAAAATAAGTTTAAACTGAAGGAAAACGTACAAAGTTTCAAAATTAATGATATTATTTTAAAGTAAAATAATAAAAATGTAAAATAAGTAACTATTAGAAATTATAAATATGAGAATATAGATGGAACATATGAAAACACAACTAATAGAATAAGCCTTACTCAGTCATAGTTGAATTTTTATGCTGACATTTATTTGTGTGGTTTTATATATCTTTCAAAGTTCACTATGTGTCAATTAAAATTTTTGGTCTTTTAAACACATAACACTATAAGATGAATCAGATTAATATCACAATATTAATTATTAATTGATAATCAATTTAATAACAATAATGATAAACATCTGTTTCCCTGTTTCTGAAGTAAATATCAGCATGAAGATCTAGCTATGATTAAGTAAGGCTTATGATTAAGTAAGCTTCTATATGAGTTGTGCTTTCACATTTTTAGTGCATATTCTCTTATTCAAACGCACACGCGCGTTTGACATGCATTCTTCTAAAGAATACCAAAACAGTACCAAGTGAGAAAGTATCACCACATGCCTCAGTGATCAAGTTGGCTAAGACACTCGCCTCAAAAAATTGGGAGGTCTCAAAGTTCGATCTCTGGCTGAGGTTATTTTTTCACAGCAGAATTATTTCCAATATTTGAAGGAACAGAGTAACAGATGCTTATTAACATCATTATTACTATTAAATTGATTATCAATTTAATATTATGATATTACTAATTGATTCATCTTACAGCTGTGTTTTAAAAAACTGAAAATTCTATTTGGTGTAAAGTTCAATAAACCTTGAAAGGTATATAAAAAAGTATGAAATCACACAAGTAAATAACAGCACAAAGATGCAGCTGTGACCAAATAAGGTTTATTCTATTATATTTTATTTCATTTTATTATTTATTCTAAATGTATATTAATTAAGGATCTGTTTTATAAGTATCAAGTTGTCTTTTTCTTATAAAAATCGTCATATTATATCTATGCCTTGGCGAGACAAAAAGAAACAAAAAGAATTGTGGCTAGATCTTAGGCCAAAAATTTACCCAAAAAATTTTATTTTTAAAAAATCCAAAATAAAAAAATTATTAATGATATGATTAAAGATTATTTAACACTAACGCTGAGATTTTTTATCTTGTCAAATATATTGCTCCAAAATTATAGCTGAAGTAGCAGTTGATAATGCATTTGTGTGAAGTTGGCGCCTAAACTTTCTGTGCTATAGGTTTTTTTTGCAAATTGTGTTTGCACCTGCAATAGTTCTATAATTTTTGATTATTTACAGTAAGAGTTTTGCCGAATTAATTTAAAAAATGATAGTTGGAAAATATGATGTATTAACTCTAATCCCTTCAATGTTTTTTTCTACAACTTAATCCGGGATATTTCATGTTCAGTGCATTTTCACCATGTTAATAGCTTCGAAAAAATTTACAAAAATGTTTATAATTTTTTTACATCTTTGATTAAAAATTAATGTAAAAAAATTTGGAAATTATTTGTTTAAGTATTTTCTTATAATAACTATTTGTGACCGTTGGTTTTTTTAGAAGACCGTCAGAAATGGGGGAAAGGGAGCATGAATAACTCTGGTTGAAGGAATTAGGGTTAATTTCTTATGGTAACTTAAATTTTGAAAAAATCCAATTTTATTATAAAATTCTATAGTTTTCGAAGAGTTCTACAGTTCTTGGTAGGTTATACAAATAGTTTTGCTCTTTAATTATTTTTTAATAATTTATAAATTTGTGCACTAGCACCCTAGCACAGGAGTAATGTGTCACATCATGGCAAATTCCAATCAAATTTTTGACATTTCCAATAGTTTCGATTAGTTTGATACATTTCGCAAAGAGTTTAATTAAGCATTTTTAAATAACCCTTATTTTAAATTTTAATTGCTGACACTACACCTACGAGAGATATGAGATACAAACAGTCCCTGTCATTTTTTTACACTTTTGACAGCTCCCAAAAAGTGACGAACTATTTGCATTTCATACCTCTCATAAATACAGTGCCAGCAGTTGGGATAAAATATTGTTTAAAAATAATCAATTGACAGAACTCTTTACAAAATGTATCGAAGTGGTCAGAATATTGTGAAGCTATTGGAAAATGCCAAAAATCCGACTAGAATTCACTATGATTTTATACTTTACTCTTGTGCTGGGATGCCAACGCACAAATTTAAAAATTATTTAAAAATAATTAAAAGCCAGATCTATTTTTATAATCTTTTGAGAGCCATAGAACTTTTCGGGAAATTATAGAATTTCATAATAAAAATTGATCTTTTTCGAAACTTGAGATGCCACGAGAAATTAACAGTCATATTTTTATCACCCCCACATAGTTCAAAATATTAATTGACAATAAAAAAGAAATGTGTATACTTTCAGCAATCATTAATTATAAAGGACCACCTCAAATTTAAACATCAAATAAAAAATAAAAAATTGGGATGTTTTATTATGTTATGTCATTGCTAAAATAAAATATAAATACAATATGATGATTTAAGAGAAAAAGAAGAAAGGAAATCTGATTCTTATAAGACAGGCTGTTAATTATTAATATATGTTTTGAATAAATTATAAAATTGAATAAAATATGAAATAACTTTTTATTCGATACATATAATTGATTTTGTTTTGTTCTAAGAGAATACCTAATCTCTAGTAACTTTTCACACAAAGTGGTTTTCTATTATTTAAAAGTTTAAACTTATCTTGCAAGCAATAAATATAGAACTTGCATATTTTGAAAACAACAAATTCAGACACATTTTAGACATATCTCAGTATTAAATTTAAAGGAGTGCAAAATTTTTTCTTATGTTTATTGTAATTTTGCACATTGAATTGTTTTTTGTTATTTTAATTTTAATTTGTAAACAAATATAGAACTTGCATATTTTGAGAACAACAAATTTCAATATCTTTAAACAAGCAATAAATTTTTTTGTTTTATTCTTATAACTTTACAGGCCATATGGTTTTCTATTGTTATTCTATTGTTCAACTCTAATCCTACATTGTGCGGTAGAATAAATCTCACTATTTTTGGCGTTAGATTTAGATTTAGTTTTTTGCTTAGATTCATGAATTTTTTTATTGTTTTAAAATTTAAATTGCCCAAAATAATTTTTGGGCATTATTTTTTGGAGTTTGAAGAATGTTAAAAAAATTTTTGAGCCAAAATGTTTGATAATATACAAGTAATAACCACTTAAAAAGGCTGGGGTGTATTACACTCTTTGTGTAGAATACCGAATTATTTTATAGTGTGTAGAATTAGGGTTAAATTAATTTTAGGCGCAACAAATTGGATATTTTAAGAGCAATAAATTAGCGACAAATTATTAAACAAAGTGATGTAGCTTCTTATCGCTAGTGAAATTTTAAACAAAGAGAATAATATGTTATCAACTATACTGGCCAAATTTATTAATTGCTGTTATAATTGCTATTCTTATTATTACATATAATTTTACTATATGTATATTGTTTTGCTACTTAATCTTTTTTAACAAAATTGTTTTTTAAACTTAAAAAGCATCAAACTTTTATCTTTGACAACTTTTTAACAACATACAACAACATACAAATGAGCAACAATTAAAAATATTAATTAGAATTTATTCTACTATTTTATTCTGCTAACTTATAAGACGTTTCATATTCAAATCGTTTATTGTGTATAATTTTTACGTACATGTAATAAATATAAGAACAAAATTTTAAACTTTAATTAATATTTTGAGGAATTTTGAAAAGAACAAATAAAAAATCTCTGGTCTGCTTCTTGCAGAAATTTTATATTTACTACACATTTATTTTGTAATAGTTTATATTTATCTTTTTTTCATGACATTAATAACGATAAAGATAAAGAAGAAAACATTATTTAAAGTCTAAAATAACACTTTTTAATTTTGTATTTACAAATTTTACAAATTATTTTTAACAAGCACATCTTTTTATGTTTCTCTTTGTATAAGTAATGGCAATTTTTCTCTGTATATAATAAGTATAAGAACAGAATTTGAATTATATTTTCAGAATTCATAAAAAAAGAAAATAAAATAATCTCTGGGGCTCGATTCTTGAATTCATTCGCAAGAGAAACGTATGCGCAAATACTCACTCTAACAGAACAGTTGCAAGTTTATTGGTTAAAAACAATAGGACAGCCAATAAATTTCCAACTTTTCTGTAAGATCAGAATTTGCGAATACGTTTCTCTTGCGAATGAATTCAAGAATCGAGCCCCTGGACTTGCTCTTGTAGAAATTTTATATTTACTGTGTGTGTGTGTGTGTGTGTGTGTGTGTGTGTGTGTGTGTGTGTGTGTGTGCGTGCGTGCGTGCGTGCGTGTGCGTGTGCGTGTGCGTGTGCGTGTGCGTGTGCGTGTGCGTGTGCGTGTGCGTGTGCGTGTGCGTGTGCGTGTGCGTGTGCGTGTGCGTGTGCGTGTGCGTGTGTGTGTGTGTGTGTGTGTGTGTGTGTGTGTGTACATACATACATATATATATATATATTTAATATATTTATATTTGCTATTTTCTGTTTGATTCTTGCCAAAATAAATTGTTCATGATGTATAGTTACTGAATATGATTTGGCGTCGTAACCCAGATTTAAAATGATGAACTTGCTTGATTTTTGTAGGAAAATTTTTAATTGTATTAGGTATTTTATTTTTTTGTAAATTCTAGAACGATATAAAAGAAGCAGACGCAACTATCAAAGAAGCATACAAGATATATTGGAAATTAAAAACAAAAGCGCTCGAGGAGACTCTCACGGATATCACTTTCTGCGACGACGTAGGAGACAATATCTCGAATGAATCACCGCGAAAGTTAGTAAGCAGTCAAAACTCGGATAAAAATCCAAGTCCAGAGAAAGCTATAAGAGACACAGAGAACATAAATCCTTACGACTGCAAACATTCGACAAAAACTGAAAACATCTTGGACCAGCTGAGAGATTCGGTGAACATTGAAGGAGCCTGGGGGGACCATCTGAGTAAAAATAAGGAGCAAGCACCAAAGAAGAAGCAGACCCTGCTGATTGGTAGATCCTCCTCTTTCCAACTGTCCAGAAACAAATTTGAAAATTCGACATTTACTAAACGCAACCCGAGAAAATCTCTATCATCGACTAAAATAAGGAACAGGTCCGAGAATAATATTTTGAATAGTTCGAACGTCGATCAGTTGGACGTGGATAATAGCAAGGATGGCTTTGATGTGACGATCGACGAGACGAAAATTGTATTCGACGAATCAATGAAAGTTTCTGGGTAAGTTAATAGTTTTTAACAAAATTAAGTTAAAATTAATGATTTATAATATTAATTACAATTATAATATGTACATTTCAATTAAAATTATTTTATTTTTAAATGAAGGTTGTATGAAATAGTAAAGAATATTGTTTTTTATATATGGAAAAATAAAGTAGGTATTTTAAAAAAATGACTAGTTGGAAAGTTGAAAATTATTTTTTGTTACATGCGCATCGAAAGTGGTTCCTTTCGTGTCACTTTTTGTAGGTAAAGGCGTCGATTTCAGCACTTTAATATTATTGCACGGGTTTTGTCCTCTAATAGATGACGTGGATCGTGACGAGGAACATTTCAACATGATTTTTTTAGTACGTTTGATTATTTCAGTACTTGCATCATCTCGTAACACATATATGGTAACTTGCAGAATTAACCAAGGCTTTGTTGCTTTCGCGAATTTAACCTGTCAATTTGCGATATAAAATCCAAAATACTCAAGGGACCACATATCGACGCACGGGTACCAAAAAATACGGTATACAACACGGGCGTAATGGTCTTTTGCACTCGTCCGGATAAACACACTTATGCTGAAAAAACTGATCTTCCACATTTGTTACACATGTGCTATATTTAAAAAAAGCTGAGTTAAAAGTTATGAGTGTTATTACTCAAAATTAAAATTCCATAATTCTGACAAGAATTTTTGTTTTATATTGAAGAGATTAAGAGTTCTTATAAAGAGTTCTTTATAATTTATAAAAACAGTTCTGCTTATTAATGACCAGAAATTAAAATTTAAAAAATGAGGTACTTTTTATCGAAATTTAAGATGGAATAGTTTTGAACGGTTTAACTTCTTTTTGCAAATATCTGGAATTCCTGATACATATAAATTTTTTTAAATTTCGAGTTTGAAATACGATAGTTCTGAGATATTTATATCGTTATTTTATTTATTTTGAAGAATTCTCAATTAAAATTTAAATAATTTATTTTATTTAGGTTAAAAATAAATTTAGGTTAAAAATAATTTAAACTAAAAATGAAAATATTTAGGACCTTAAACATCAGTTTCACATATTAGTTAAAAATAACACCTACATCTTTTTACTTCATCATCCGATCACTTAAGCTATGAAACTTTTCGTTAAAACTCGTCAAGAATTGCTCAAAACATCAACCAGAACTACTCAAAATTCCCCCCAAAATTTCTGTTGAACTAAGTACTGAACATTTTCTAAGTTTAGTGGTCGCAAATTGTTTTAAAGTTTTGAATAGTTCTGATTACACTTCCAGGCAGTTTTCAACAAGTTCTGACGAAAAGTCTTATAAATTAAAGCGATTCAAAATACATCAAAATTACTTTAAAAAAATCTTTTGACTTCTAGACTTTGAAAATTTTTTATTATTGTTCAAACCTCTTATATTTTACAAACGGGTAACTTTTCTATCTTTTCAGTTATAGGACTTCCCGTTAAAATTCATTGATAAGAAGATATAGATGTTAGTTTTAACTGACTGATATGTGAAACTGTTTAAGGTGATATTTTTCATTTTTAGTTTAATAGTTAGATTGTTTTTAATTATCGAGAACTCTTTAAAATAAATAAAATAACAATAGAATTGTCTTAGAATTATTGTATCTAAAAATTAAAATTAAAAATTTTTTTATTTTTTTTATAAATTAAAAAATATTTTTATGTATCAAGTACTTTATATTTGCAAAGAGAAGCTATTGAATTGTCAGAACTACTATTGTGACCAAAAAATAAGGTGAATTTTTTATTTAAACTTCACGGGTACTATAAAATCATGAAATTATTTTTTTATGGGTTGGTAGTACTGTCTTTGACATCTATGCAGAGTTTCATGTCAATATATTCAATTGCTGCAGAGCTACACGTGTTTTTGTAAACATACAAAAGTGAGTTTTTTGATTTTTACTATGTCTGATTTTGTTGAGCAAAGAATATACCTTAAATTTTGTTTGCGGAATGAATATTCTACCGCGGAAACATTGAAGATGTTGCAGAAGACCTTTGGTGATAAGGCTATGTCGCAAAAAAATGTTTACAAGTGGTACAAAGAAGACCGAGACCGTGTTTTAAGACGAACAGCGCCCTGGACGACCATTTCATCAACATGTAACGATGAAAGCCACGTCAAGGAAATCAAAGATTTGCTCGAAAATCGTCGATTGACAATTAGAGACCTTGCTGATGCTGCGGGAATTTCATTTGAATCAACCCAAATTATTTTAAAAGATGTTTTGTGCCTCAAACGCGTCAAATCTCGATTGGTTCCAAAAACACTTCATTTTTTGGAAAAAAAAGCGTTGCGTTGACATCAGTGAAATAATGATTTCTGACTACTATTCTGACTACGTCATGAAACGCATCATTACAGGAGATGAGACTTGGATATGCATACGACTCAGAAACAATCAACTAATCGAGCGAATATCGTGCAAAAGGTGAACCAAGACTGAAAAAAACCGCAAATCGAAAAACTCACTTTTGTATGTTTACAAAAACACGTGTAGCTCTTGCAGCAATTGAATATATTGACATAAAACTTTGCATAGATGTCAAAGACAGTTCTATCAACCCACAAAAAAAATAATTTCATGATTTTATAGTACCCGCGAAGTTTAAATGAAAAATTCACCTTATTTTTTGATCACAGTAGTATTCAATTTCAAATTTCGATAAAAAGTTAGCATCCCGCTTTTAGGGGAGTATGACTTTTAGGCGATTTCGGAACTGCAAGGTAAACGCAAGTTTTCTATTTTTTTCTTCGTATTTTTTCCGTAGAATTAAAAAATTGACAAGTAAAGAGAAAAAGTAATTATAGATATTTAAATGTTGATTTAACATCTCTAAAACGATCAAAAATATTTAAGATGGGAATGTTGGAAAATGCATAATTTTCCCTGAAAATTATGCATTTTCCAACATTCCCATCTTAAATATTTTTGATCGTTTTAGAGATGTTAAATCCCATGTTACATAAGAGACTTATATTCTTAAAATTTGATAATGATATGAGAATATACTTTAAGCAGCAGAGAAAAAGCAATAGTCAATGGAAAAAATTATTAGCGATCAAAAATACGTGATTTTGTAATCCAGCGTTTTCAGGATTATACAAGCATTAGTAAGTGAAAAATTTTGATGCTTTATTTATTGTCTTTTAATTTCCGAAATCCAATGTCATCATATATCACAAAAACATCGGCAGTCCACTGATGATTGTGAACGAAGTGAATAAACATTTCTTGTAATAATATTTATTGTCTGATACGATAATATTATCTCTACTCCTTTTCTCTACACTAATTTTCTCAGATATCGCACACTTTATTTGACATTGTTGTCCGCACGAATGATTCCACCGGGATGGTTCCGAGACGGCTGAAGATCTTTAGGACTGTCGAGGATAGTTGCTGACCAGCAATGACCCGTATTAACCACTCGTGATCAACGTTGATCACTGTTGACAAGGCTGACCGGTGAAGACATGATGTGAAACTTGTAGGAAAGGTTGAAAATAAACCAAGCAAAAGAAATACAATAAAGAGGTTCTTTATTGTGTCGCTCTATATTCTTCAGTTGCTCAGACGATTTCGTATTGCCTTAAGTGGAGCGATTTAAGAGGCGAAAGTTAGTGTATGATCGAGAAGCGGCTTTTTATATGCTTTTGTTTATTAATGCCCTGTATAACCCTGAAAACGCTGGACTATAAAATCACGTATTTTTGATTGCTAATATTTTGACTGCTTCTTTTTCTCTACTGCTTAAAGTATATTCTAATCATTATTAAGTTTTGAGAATGTAAGTCTTCTATGTAACGTGAGATTCAGCATCTTTAAAAAGGTCAAAGGTATTTAAGATAGCAGTGTTCAGATATGCATAATATTCAGGGAAAATCAACGTTTAAATTTCTATAACTATTTTTTCTTTTTATTTGGCATAATTTTTAGATCGATTTTTTGATTTTATGAGAAAATGTACAAGGAAAAACATAGGAAATTTGCGTTCACTTTGCATTTAAAACGTCTAAAAGTTATACCCACCCTCCTTTAATTTTCGATCATTAATAAACGGAATTCTTTTTATAAATTACAAAAAATTCTTAATTTCTTCAATATAAAACGGCAACTCTTGTCAGAACTAAGGAATTTTGATTTTGAGATGCTAACTTGACACACTCAAAAGTTATTAACTTTTTAACATTAATTATTTAATGTTTATATAATTTTTATATAATTAGTTTTCACCCAACTCTGATGAAAGTGACGATTGAGAAGAACAAATCCGTCGCATCACATTCCGTCAACGCCGTCCAGCACCTGGTCGACGGCCATGCGATTGGCGTGAGCCGTAATTTGAATCCAGGTTGGCTGGATCGATGCGCGAGGGATGGTAATTCGGAGGTGAGGAAGATCAACTCGCAGAGGCTGTCGGGCACTAGCGATTCTGGCGTGGAATCTATGGAATCTAGCATTTATTCCCCGAAGGAAGGCTTGGCATCCACCGTGCACTCCGGTTCGTCGCTCCAGGTCTCCGACGAGGAGGATTTTATATGTAATAGCGAGTCCGAAGAGGAGCGTGCGAATAAACGCGTCAGAAATTTTAAGAAGCGATTAAGCGACCAGGATAGTCGTCCCGCAAAACGACAATGTATTAAAATTCACACGAATATTGATTCTGATGTAACCGATACCGATAGGTTGACTTCCGTCGAAATTAATTTATTATCTAGAAATAAGTGTAGTGAGAACGAAATTGACAATGATAACGTATCTAAATTGACTAACGATGTTTACATGAACATAACAAATGAATCAATTATAAATAGTAGAAATGCAATTGCTTTAAATTTAGATATTGAATCGAATATTATCAAAGACAAAGTAGTATCTGAAGATATCTGTCAGGCTGAAAGCGTTCAAATTAAGGAAGTATCTGTAACAACAAATACTACTTCAAAATTGACTGATAAAAGTCAGAAAAATCTTTCGATATCTGATAAAAAACCTATAAAGCAACGTCAAAGAGTGAGGAGAGTATCGTCTGATTCTGATCCTGATTATAAAGAAGAAAAGATAAGTAAAAAGACTAAAACGAGAGCAAAGACTATGCAAACATGTACCGTGAAAAGATCTAGTCGACGAAGCAAGGAGAAGACCACAGATGAAAAAAAATCTAACGTGAGAAGAAAATCTTTGAGAAAAGAATCGAATTTAGAGAAAAATGACGAAGAGCAAAGCTTAGACTCAGAAATTAAGAGAATACCGATGTATGATGTTGAAACGATGATGCAAACAATTCCTCGTTTTAAAATTAAACCATTTAAATCTGGCAATCTCATCGCGCAGTTTTCTGAATCTGTTTGTAACAATGAAGAGAAGAACGCGACGACATTCTCGGGCACAAAATCGACCGTGAAAGAAAAGCTAGAGAAAAAAATGGCTGCCGGAACGATGAATGATAATTTTGTTAGAATAAATTTAAAGAAAAAAGTTTTTGTACGGGGTAAGAAAAATTTCAACTTCAGTAAATACAAAAGGAATCAATGGAAACAGAAGAAGAAGGATTTGGCATCTAGCGAGAGCAATTTGGACGTGGCCGATTTGATCGAGAAGAATGGCATGACATGCTTCAAATGTGGCGAATCTGGTCACTTCGCCAAGAACTGTTCAGTCTCGAAGGGAAATGTTCTTCTACCTTTGGAGGAAATCGATGATTCGTCGAGTTTTCCAACTCTGGCAGAAGCCGAAAGGATGGCGAACGAGAATGCTTTTGTTGCTCACCGTCACAAACTAGAACGGCTCCCCGAAAGAGCATCTTACTCCGCTATGAAGACTTCGCGGGACGAAGAAGCAGAGTTGGGTGAGTTATTATATTTTGAAAAAAAAAGTTAAAGTTAATAGTTTATAAAAGTAATTTAATTAGGTTAAAAGTTATACAAAAAATTAGCTCAATTAAAAATTACGTTAAGATTAAATTAACGCCCAAATGGCTATTTTATTTTCCTTGTTTTCAAAATCAGTTTTTAAGCATGAAAAGGTGGAACATTATAATAAGAATACAGTTTTGGGGTTGCTCTTCAAGATGTCGTTGTCAGAATTTTATTTTGTTGCCGAGACGTTGGCGCCTTGAACGAAAAAATTGCCCCCAAAAACAATGTTTTTTTATAAAAAATATTAATTTTACATTGAAAACGTTCTCGTGACACTTTCGGAAGTGCTTAATCGTTGTACTTCAAGAATGTGCATTAAAATTTTTTTGATTCAAAATGGCCGATTTAAAGTGGCGATTAAGATTTTTATATGATGACCTATTCAAGAGATATACATCATTTTGAGGATTAAAAATTATTCACTTGAATTCTATGAAATAATAACAAAAAAGTTGAGATTTTAAGGTTTTTGATACTTTAGTCGCCATTTTGAAACAGCCGTGGTAAATAGAAAAATTTTTAATTCACATTCTTACAGTACAACTGTTAAGTCCATCGATTAAGCACTTTCGAAAGTGTTACGAGAACGTTTTTAATGTGAAATTAATGTTTTTTATAAAGAAATACTAATTTTTGTCGGCAGTTTTTTTGTTTGAAGCGCCATATTAGATTTCCTCGTTGAAATGAAATTTTTATAACGCTATCTTGAAAAGTGGCCTCAAAACCTGAAACTGTATTTTTATTAAAATATTCCGCCCTTTCATGCTTAAAAATTGATCTTTAAAACAAGGAAATAAAATGATCATTTAAGCATTAACGGATTAATTTCAGTTGCATTAAAAATTAATCTTGAACAGCATTATTTATATATTGTATAAATTAGGCTTTAAAAAGTTAGTTTAAAAAAGTTAGATTATTTTAAATAACAAAACAATGCAATACGAATTGTCAAATTTAATATTTGTAAAATCAATTTTTATGAACTAATAAAAATATTGGGTTTTTTAACATGAAGATGTATTTTTTTTATTACATGGGTTAATTTTTAACTTAAGAAAAACAATGAATTAAAGTTTATACGTTTTGAAAATATATAATGATTAATTGAAGTAAAAAATTAACTTATTTGAAATTGATTAAGTTAAGTGAAAAGTTATTAACTTTTTAATTTTATTATTTATTTAATTTTTATCTTTCTCCAACTAGTCACTACTCAACTCTACGAAGAAGACATGACAGAATTATTTACCAATGACTTTACGGACGTCATCGAGAGAAGTGACACACTAACTTGTAAACATAAAGTGCCGCGGGAGTTGGCTATTAGATTATTGCCACCTGAGATAGAAGCAATTAAACCATTATACACTATGAACGAAAATGGCAGTCTTATTGAGACTCCCATGGAAGTCTTTGAGGCGTTGCGCATGTTTGGTCATGAGAATTTTAGAGCTGGCCAGGAAAAAGCAGTGATGAGAATCTTGTCCAGCCGGTCTACTCTAGTGACGCTGTCAACGGGGTCTGGGAAATCTCTATGTTATCAATTACCGGCATATTTGTACGCTCGACGTTTCAATTGTATTACTTTAGTGATTTCGCCTCTCGTATCCCTAATGGATGACCAAGTGACGGGTGTACCTTCGTTTCTTTCTGCCGCGTGTCTGCATACCGGCCAAACGGACAAAGTAAGACAACAGGTGATGCAGTCGGTGAAGGATGGCAAGGTAAACATTTTGCTAGTGTCACCAGAAGCGGTGGTAGCCGGCGAAAAATCCACCGGTTTCGGCGCTCTCCTAAGACAGCTACCACCAATTGCATTTGCCTGCATCGATGAGGCCCACTGCATCTCGCAATGGTCTCATAATTTCCGGCCCTCTTATCTAATGGTTTGCCGGGTGCTCAAGGAGAAGTTGAAAGTAAGAACGGTGCTGGGACTCACGGCAACCGCCACGAGAACATCGGTGGAAAGTATAATAAGGCATCTGGACATAGAAGATGGTATGGCTGGTGTAATATCGGATGTTCCTCTGCCCAGAAATCTTGTCTTAACAGTGTCTAAAGACGAGAATAAGGACCAGGCTTTGATAGCGCTGCTGAAAAGTGAAAGGTTCCATGAATGCGACTCCGTAATAATTTACTGTCTCCGTAGAGAGGAATGCACGAGAATTGCGGGGTTGTTAAGAATATCGCTGCAAGTAAGCATTAAAACTTCTTATCTCTCGGTTTAGTCACGCTATATTATAACGACAGAAGCAAAAAAATAAACTTTTTTACACACCGAGAAAAAAGTTAACTTGACTAAATTTTCTTGACTAAATTTTTTTTTTATTAAACTCCCCCCCCCCTCTCTCTCTCTCTCTCTCTCTCTCTCACAGTTAAAAATATATATTTAACTTAAATACATTAATACTTAAACTGAAAAAATTAAAAGTTAAAAATTTTTAGTCAGTTAACTTTTTTCTTGGTGTAAGACAAAAAGTTTCTTTTTTCTACTATTTTTTTAAGTAAGAGATTTATATTAAATGTACACATATCCACTGGTAGAATTCACAAAATCCTGAGAAGCCGAACATGAAGATGTCTACAATAGCTGAAGCTTACCATGCCGGTATGACATCCTACAGACGTAAAACTGTTCAAAAGGGATTTATGAATGGAAAGATTAAAATTGTGGTCGCCACTGTTGCATTCGGAATGGGTATCAATAAACCGAATATCCGTGCTGTCATTCATTACAATATGCCTGGCACCTTTGAAGGATATGTGCAAGAAGTCGGTCGTGCTGGAAGGGACAATATCACCGCACACTGCCATTTATTCTTGAATCCTATGGTATTATACATATATCAGTAAAAATTCAAGATTGTTCTACGAAAAAGTTTTGTTTCATTTTCATTTTGAGTTTTTTTATTAATAGAATTCATGTAGAAAGGGAAAGAACATTTTTGTTTTGAGAATGTAGTTTCGAAATATTGAAATAAGATTAAATAACACTAAACAGACATAACTTGTTTACATTAAAAAATTTTGCGTAAAAAAGTTATTATTCAATAATAATTTTTATGAACTGAGAGAAAAAATAATAAATTTTAAATTGCAAATTAAAATTTTTTAATATTAATATTATTATCAAAATAATTGTATTTTGCTTTTTAAATAATTGTTATAAAATATTGACAAATATATTACTAAAATTAAAAATTTTTTAATTCCTTAAAAAGATTAAATTATACATACATATATATGTATGTACAGTACACACCAGCAGTATTATCACTGTTTCAGAGTATAATTTCTTGCTTATATGTATGAAATAATGATTATTAAATACAATATTAGTTGTAATTTGACACTAATGTTTTCCTGTGCATTATTTTTAAAACAGCAAGACAGCGATAAGTGGGAATTGCGTAGACACATACACGCGAACGGTGTCGACAGGCATACGATTAGACATTTACTTCAAAGGATTTTCATACCTTGTTCCTGTGTAAAAATCAATGAGAAAAATTCCGCTCAAAGATGCCCCGGTCATGAGGTTGCTCTACCAATTGATGAGACCGTACAAGCTCTCGATATTACGCAGGAAACAATTTCAACGTTGTTATGCTATCTTGAGCTACATCCAAAAAGATTTATTACTGTGCTATCATCTGTGTATATTCGAGCGAGGATTTCAAGCTATCAAGGACCACAAGCTCTTAAACAAGCCGCGCAATCTGTAAGATCTTCAAAATATTAATAATATTAGTGACAATATTTCATTTTTCCCTAAAATCTACAGAAAATACTTTTTTAAGAGTAAGATGCAATGCAAAAAATAATAAAATTTTTATTTGTAATAAGTTAATTATTTAACCGATAAATGTTTTAAACACAAAGATAAGATTACTTATTCGGTTTGCAGCGGATTTTGATGCTGAATATAGTTTTCCTGTAAATTAAAAATTTCTAACTCTTATAAACTGCGCGCCAACACTTGTCAGTCTTAAAACACAGTTATTATCTATATATCGATGCGCAGAATCATAATATAAATCTTCTCTTTTCCAAGAAAACTGTAAATAATTTATTGCGAAAAATAATACCTCAGGATTCGAACCTGGATCTTCCATCATTCCCCGTGAGAGTGGCTTCCTAATTCGACTACCTAAATAAAGTCATTGAAGTTGTATTATCTTTTATGAGTATTTACCAAAAAATGTTTTAGCTTGAATTTGCAAACGGATACAGATTTTCTCGATTATGTCTACATCTTAATTAGTGACAAATTATAATTGCTCTTGGTTTGTTTTTATTTGATGACTTTGTCGAATGTAATGCTCTTAGTTCAGTCTTATTTTACTTTTCTAACGATCAAGATTATATGTATTGTATTTATTATATTTATTCGTATTTATTAATATTTATTACTTCAATTTTTTTATATACTTAATTGCGACTGATTTTTACACTTTTTTACGTTTAACTTTTACTTTTTGATTCTGCAATTTTTTACACTGACCCGAATTTTCAATTGATAGTTACATTGTTTAAACTTATATTCATCGGCAGTATCAGAATTTAGAATAGTTAGAAGTTTTGATGCTTTATCATCCTAAAAATTTATGGCAACACTTGCTGTTGAGGCTATCGACTTACAAACCGAGAATAACTATCAATGTTAAACGAACATTTAATGACTGACCATGGCCTGCCTTATTACATTTCTGAACATTCAAGACTGAAATTCTTCTTTCATTTAAATTTGTTCAATCTCAAATAACACAATGTCCAAAATTGGGACATAAGACGTCTCGATTTTGGATATTATGTCTGGGATCTATTGAGGATGACAAGTCCTGGGATCCATTAAATTAAAGACAAGTCAAAAATGTGTCCGGACACAAGAAATGGTTAATTTGTATTAAGATTTTGTGTTATAATTAGCGATTACTTTATAATTTGTAATCTAATAAATAATAATTGTGTACGAATAACAGCACTTGATTCAAATCCTATTTTTGTTTAATTTCGTTTTTCGTCTTAAAAAATATTTTATTATACCAGAGAAATTACATAAAGTGTTTGACAACAGATGAGAGAACATTTAAGGAGATAGTAAAAGAAAAGAAGATAAACAGTAGCAAATTGCGATTAAGACTCTTTTAAATATTCATGTGTTCTAAGTACTTTTTAATATTTAAAATAGTTATATTTAAAAACAAATCTTTAATCGTAATTTTGTTAGTCTTTTGTCATCCAGATTATCTAGAATCACTTTCTAAATTTTTTCTTTGTTGAACACCCTGTATATAAACTACAGAACAAAATTAAAGGAACAAAAGTTTGAAGTAGCGCCATGTTCGTAAAAGTTGAGCAAAAAATCTGAATTTTTTATATGATATAGCCCAAAGTGTTGACTTGACCCCTAAAAAATCTCCCCGCTGTAGGTCCAGCAGTTTCGGAGTTATGTTTCTCGAAGCAACTCTCGGTCAAAAACAAAAGTTGCAACGTTGTAACTTGGAAAGTACAGGACAATCTGATGCGAAAAACGAACCAGAAAAATTCGGAAATGGGCTAAGCCGGTTCTGTAGGTGTTGCTCAGAGCGTCCCTGGTGCGCCCCCCCTGGTGATACCCCCCATTTCTTTTCAACCCTTATTCGCAACTTCTTAGGACTGACAGTGGTGACAGCGTTTTGCGTCGCGTCCGTCCAATCGAGAACAATTCTCTAGCACCACTTGGCTTTAAAACCGTTAAATGTCGAAGGTCTTACCTTTCTATGACTCTTACCATCCTGCGAGGGTGGGTTAGGCAACTACCCCTAACACTAATTAGCACCCGCAGGTGTTTCCATGCGTCTGAAAAATTCGGAAATGGGCTGAATCGCACCTGTAGAGGTCTCTGGCACTTCTTCCTAACCACGCACGAAATCTATCCCTCTTAATCTCTACCTGCTACTCCTTCAATCGGACAGCGTGTCGTGGTTGCGCTAGGCTACAGGTGATCGCTTCAGGGCAACTTGCATTCGAGATAAAAAAAATCCTTGTTCTCCCAGTCATTTTTTTTTCATCCCCTCTTTTTGTGTTAGGTTTCCCTCTTTTCCTAGATTTTCCCTATATGCATCTTTCTTTGCTTCCAGCTGACTCTTCGTCTGCGTTCTGTTTGTTCCTGATTGCTCCTTTCGTTTCCCTTAAAAAACGCATTACTTTTCCATGTAATTTTTCACATTCTCTCCATATTTTTTGTTTTTTATGTTGCTTGTGGAACAACAAAACATTGTTAAAGCAAAACAAATTCAATCAACAATTTCTTTATTTTGCTTATTAGTGTTAGAGGTGGTTGTCCAACTTACCCTCGCGGGGTGGTAAAGGTCATAGAAAGGTGAGACCTTTGATATGTAACGGTTTTAAAGCCTAGCCGTGCTAGAGAGTTGTCCTCGGTTGGACGGACGCGATGCAAAACGCTGTCACCACTGTCAGTCCTAAGGGGTTGCGAATCAGGGTTGAAAAGGGATAGGGGTATCAAGGCGCACCAGGAACACTCTGAGCGACATCTACTGAACCGGCTTAGCCCATTTCCGAATTTTTCTGGTTCGTTTTTCGCATCAGATTGTCTCGTACTTTCCAAGTTACAACCTTGCAACTTTTGTTTTTGACCGGGAGTTGCTTCGAGGGGCATAATTCCGAAACTGCTGGACCTACAGCGGGGAAATTTTGCAGGGGTCAAGTCAACACTTTGGGCTATATCATATAAAAAATTCAGATTTTTTGCTCAACTTTTACGAACATGGCGCTATTTCAAACTTTTGTTCCTTTAATTTTGTCCTGTAGTTTGTTTAGTATGTATGTATTATTATATATGATATAAAGAAGAATAATATATAAAAATAAAAAATATATTAAAAACGATTTTGATTTTAGTCTCCACCGCTTGCGATGGCAATAGCGCTAGATATGAAACGCGGGATTTCACATGAAAATAGTAACATTATAGAATTCCCAATAATTGACGTTGCATCAGCTATTGGATGGGACAGCGGCGTAGTAAAGAGTCATCTTAAGAGTTTAGAATATAAAATAGGTAAGAGTTCTACGTCCTTTTTACTTCAAAGAATTTCAGACTTTTTTTAGAATGTAGGGTTGTTACACCAGTCTCTCAACAAATAAAAATATAATAAAATCACTATAATTCTATGATTAATATAATTCATATAATTACATTTTTAAATAAATAATATTTTAATCAAATTTATATGAAAATTAGATTTAAAAATATCAATCCATTTGCAATTTATTACTTTGAGGATTATCCATTTGATTTTATTATTTTAATATTTTTCTTATAAAGTCAAATCACAATTTACTGTGATATATGATTGTTTGACGACTGGTGCAATATTATTTTATTTGCATGAAAATTACATGAATGTTTTTCATTTTAGTTGATGGGAGGATGAAACGTTCAGCTATATCTGTACAATATGACAAGCTCGGATTCCGGGTGAAAGCGCCGGGTGATCTCACTGATGTTGAACTGGACGAGGCGCTCAATGCACTCATTATGCGCACTCAATCGCAAGAGTCCTCATGTCTGCAGCAACTCGAACTCATATCTTGCGCGCTTGATAAAACTAGCGTCCCGTCAATAAAACATTGTTCGAGCCTGGATGACAATGTTACAAAGAGATCGGAGGAGCTCAAAGACATTATCAGAAAATACTTTCAATCAGATTCTCCTTTAAATAATCTTGACATTGGTTTTCAAGTATGTGTTTCTCACTCGTGAAAATTAGTTTAAAATCTTGCCGTAAAAAATATTAATGCAAACTACTGTTTTATAAATTTTATAAATTTTATAAATTTTACAGAATAAAGTAACGAATGAGCAACAGATTGCAGCCGACGTTCGTAATTTGATAATACATTACAAGGATACGAAGTTCACCGGTCGTTCCGTGGCCCGTATCTTTCATGGAATACAAAGCCCGAATTATCCTGCGGTAATTTGGAACAGATGTCGTTTTTGGAGAGTTCATATCAGTACAGATTTTAACGTAATCTGCAAAATTGCGGCCAGAGAAATTCTAGCGTTGCGATAACAGAAATGATTTTTGACTGAATAATAATAGAATTAACACATTGTATTTAATTTGATTTTGTTAGTTGTGGATACGCAGTTTTAATTCTTGTGTCACAATATAAACTTCCATAATTTATTGAAATGAATCAAATTACAGACAAGTTTTGAATTTAAAAAGATTCAAAACTTAATAATTTGCTTTTTTGCTTTCAACAACTTGTTTTCAATTAAACATCATTTTATTGAAGTTTATTGGAACAGTGATTTATAACGTATTAAAAAAATGTGGTAACTTACTTTACATTTAGATATTCTAATTATTCTATCTAATTATGTGTTAATTTGGATATTGGATTTTAATAACAAAAAATATCACGTTTTTATGTAATAAAATAATTATTGAAAATGAAAGTTTTTGTTTTTTTCTTGTTAAACGACCAAATGAGAAATATGAATTTTTCTCGTACATTATATATTGGAATGAATGTTTTTTTTTATTAAGTATATGCGCGTTGTTAATATTGGATAACATGCAGGGTATTCAGTAACAGTCACATCACCCGTATATTTATCAATTTATATTTATAAATATTTTTCTTTACAACAGGCAAAAATCAGCTTTATTTTTACGATTATGTATTGACTATCAAGGAAAGAGAATAGCATTCGTATTTTAGAAGTGTATTAAAATTATCTCGTGTGTTATTTTTTTCAAAATTTATTTTTCTTTGCAAATAGCACGAACGCAAAAATTACGTTGTCAACGTGATATTTTTCACATTTGACGTCATAAATTCAACATGGCTGAGGTAAGGAATCTGGAGCATGGTCTGGAGTCTTAATAATACTTTTATTTTCGAATAATTAGAATATTATTTTAAAAATCATGTAATTCCATTTTAAAAACTTCCATTTTAGTTCCATAAGACCTTAAAAATTTGATTGAACTTTTTTAAAATTAATTTTATTATTTATTCCCTTTTAGACCATACAATTTTTATCTGTACATATTTTTGATTTGACCCTATCTAGTAAAAGTAAAAGAGGTAATAGTTTAAAATGTGGGTTAAAATTTTCTGTATCACGCAAGACAAAAATATGTTTTGTTTGACATCATTTAATGTGATTGCAGAAAGAAAGCAAAAGCTTTAATATAATACAATAATTTATTCTGTATTTATATTTTACTAAAAGAATTTTAATATAAGTCTTTTAAAAATTTTTTTATACAAAAATGATAATATAAAACTCATATTAAGTATGTTATAATGAGCGTATTTAGCAGACAAAGCAGATTAGTGAGCGTTCAAAATTACATATTATTTCAATTTTTTAAATTTATTATTTACTTCTTTATAATTCTTTATAATGACTATTTTCTACTTCTAGATTCAGTGAAGAACTAAAGACAAGAACCAATTATGATATTAATATGTTAAAAAATCACTGAATGCTCATTGATCTGCTTTGTCTGTTGAACATGCTGTAATGTTCTTATTGTCTTGTCCTGTGTTTTTCTAAGAAATACATGCATATATCTTAACTTTTATATATGAAAGATATAAAAACTTAACACAAAAATTTTTAACGGTCAACAAATATCACCATAAAGAATAAAAATAACAGCCATAATATATATAACATTATATGTAACACTATAATATATTTAAAATATGATATATAAAATATAATATTTATTTCACGTAAAACAACTTTGGGCAAGTTCAAAGTAATTATAATTACTGTCATCGTTTTAAAATTTAATGATTCCACTGGATACACTTTCGCTCGAATCACGTCACAACTCTCTTCATATAGTTGCACTGTCGCAGAAACTTGTGCATTCGGACTTGGTGCATCTTACCGACGCGATTCATGCATGTTTCATTCTGACAAAGGGCGCAGAATTCGGCAGAGATATCGTGAAACGGTGAGCGGAAGTATACGTTGGCATTTTTTAGGGTCTTGTTCTTGTGATGCGCCCACATGTGCAAAATGACCTTAATGAAAATAGTATAAAACGTTAGATAGTGATTTTTATAGAAGAAGTTTCCAAATTTTCATGTCATAATACCTCCAAGAGCATCAATAAAGCGAGGAACCAACGGAAATAGATGATTGCCGGTAAAAACAAACAGACAGGATTGATCTGACCGAAAGAAGCACCTGTTGGAACTGGCTCCAGTTCCAGATAGCGTTTCTTCAATGTCTTTTCCTTTACTTCTTTCGGTATCTGCAATAATTTATGTATTTTATTTATTTCATTATATTATTTTATTTATGTGAAAAATTGCAGTCAAAATGTTTTCGTATTGAATGAATTAAAATGATCGAATCAATTTTTTATTGTATAAAACAAATTGTTAACTGCACGTTAAATCAATTTACAAAAAAATCAACTGTTCGGAAAACCGATTTAATTCTCTTTGAAATATGTTGTTAAATACGAATATTTAAGATATAGGTATTTTTTTTAAATATTAGATTTGTATATGTAAGTAATGCTTATATTTAATTTCAAGCAATTATTAATGAAACAGTGAACTGTGTAGAAAAATGTTTTAAATAAAACTTTTATATTCTTTTACGAAACTGACTTTTACTTAACTGTATATTTAATGATTTTAACAAATAATTTTGTAAGTAATTTTTCATCTAATAACAGAGATATTATGTGTGGCCATTTATGGGGGCTGTAATGACTTTTAATATATATTTTTTAAATACTTCTATGTGTCACATAAAATAAATTTTCCCAATATGATAATGTGCTTCATTGAACGTGATCAAAGCAGACAAGTGATAGTTTGACCGAAATAAATTTGTGGAAAATAAACTAAAATATGATTTCAGAAATCATAAAATAGACTATGAGAGATTGGATACAGGTGGATACAGGTAAATAAAGAATTTTGATTTTATTTATTTTTTATAGGTGTTAAAATACAGAAAAATATAGGATGCTTAATAATTTTGGCTGTATATACAGTTGAGTAAAAATACAAAACAAAACATTGCAAGTCTCAAATCGAAACATTTACAAAAATGAGCTCTTTAGATTCGTACACGTGGGTGTGTGCGTGCGTACGTGCATTACGCACGTGCATACATGCATGTGTATGTATGCTGAGGGAGGGGGGAAGGATAGATATGAATATCCTTTAAGTACCTGAAATGGTACTCTTCTAAGATGACATCCGATCGTCGCGTGATCCGCAAGGTTGATTTCTGGCTCCCCAGTTTCCGCATCGTTTACTGTTGCGGATTCAATCGAACGACAAATATCACAATCGTAAAGTGAGTGAATCAGATCTTCGCCAGTCTCTCTGTCTACGTAGACCTGATCCATATCGACTCCTTGTTCGTGCAACTGTTGAACGAAAAAGATCGGGTTGTAAAAAAAACCTGGTCGTCGGATTCGATCACTAGGTCTTCGGGGTCACACTTCCCGGATGTCCACTCTATACACACGCTATGCTAATCGGTGAGATACTCTGGTAGGGAGGAAAGATTCATGAGCCAGCTCGGACGGTAGTCTGCAACAGGGATGCTTCGACTTAGTGATGGCCGAAAGATTTTGGCAAATAAAATTAACATTTATACATATAAAAAATATATATTATAAATTACTCAAATTAAGTAAATATTGTTAATTTCAAGCATTTCATAAGTTTATCTACAAATGTATCATAATTTATTATAACCCGGGAAAAAAATGTTTTATATGAAAACATAAATATATATAAAATATGTCCATATATGTTTATATTAGTTTCCTTTCTTTTGTTAAATTTCTGTTTAACAAAAAATAACAGTCACACTAAAAAGATAGAAACTAATAAAAAAATAATTTTCGCATGACTTCTTTTAAAAAAACTAAGTATGAAAAATTGTCCATGTATAATCATATATATTCCTAAGTATATATGATTATATGTATATGGAAAATTTTTCATACTTAACTTTTTTAAAAGAAATAATGCGAAAATTATTTTTTAAATTAGTTTCTATCTTTTTAGTATGACTATTATTTTTTTTATATCAAACAAATTTTAAAATAAAGGAAACTAATATAAACATATACGGACATGTTTTATATATATATTTATATATGTTTTTATATGAAACACTTTTTCCCGGGAAGCATTAAAATTATTCAAAATTATTCTAAATCTTGGTAAGTTTAATACTTCAGTCAAAAATATTAAAATATTTAAAAAGGCTCAGCAGACAATAATTCAAATTTTATGTAACGATATTCATTATCAATACAAGCATTAAAATCCATTAAGTTAAAACATAAATTCGATTTCGTATTATTTTGAGCTTTCTTCAATAAAAATTTATAATATTCTTTGAAAGAATATAAGTTTTATTTTTTAAAGTAATAATTAGTTCTTTAAATTTGTGATGAGTATATATTTTAAGATTACTATCAAAAAATATTTTTCGTTAAAAATAACTTACTTAAAAGAAGAAAAGTAAAACCGAGTGATTTTCTTAGTAGTAGAGTATTTTTCCGTACGTACGGAAATCAATCATGAATGCGTATCATTCCGAGATTAAATATTAAAGTACTGTGTTCATTGATTGCAATAGATTGTTATTTCTTGCATATATCAGAATAATCAAAACAGTAATATATTACCCAGCAAACACAGAATATAGCAGCAACATTGCGGCAATGTTATAACATTGTAGCAACATCACAGCAATATTACAACATGTTCTGTGTTTGCTGGGTATTAGATTGGCAAATAAGTTCGTTCGGTTTTTGATTTCGTGCAAGTTCATTCCGATTCACTTTTTTTTTGTTTGGCAGTACCGTGGAACTCGAATGCCTATTTGAGAGGTTATATTTCACATAAACTTTCTGTGAATTGTGGTTTGATTAACATCAATATTGTGTATGCTGTGTAGCTGTAAAAATGGAATTAAATAACGTCAATTATCGTCATATTTTACTTTATTACTTTAAAAAAGGCAAACGAGCTGCGGAGGCTCATAAAAAAGTATGCCGTGTATATGGAAATGATGCCTTAACAGAACGCGTATGCCAAAAGTGGTTTGCAAAATTCCGTTCTGGAGATTTCGACATCACTGACGCGCCTCGCTCCGGTCGCCCGACCAAGATTGATTCAACTGTTGTCAAGGCCATCGTCGATGAAAATCCATCCCAATCAGTGCGGGAGATTGCTACGGCACTTAACATATCTCATACAAGCGTGGAAAACCATTTACACCAGTTGGGATACGTTTCTCGGCTCAATGTTTGGGTGCCGCATAACTTAACCGAGGCCAACTTGACCGCTCGCATATCCATATGCGATTCGCTGCGGAAACGCCAGGAAAACGACCCATTTTTGAAGCGGATGGTGACAGGCGACGAAAAATGGATCGTTTACGATAATGTAGTGCGTAAAAGATCATGGAAGCACAGCAGCGAGCCGCCACAAACAACCTCGAAGGCGGGATTGCATCCAAAGAAGATCATGCTCTCCGTATAGTGGGATTTCAAGGGTATCATCTACTACGAGCTGTTACCGTAAGGCAAAACGATTGATTCAACCGTATACTGCTCGCAGTTAACGAAATTGGACCAAGCAATCCGCACAAAACGTTCAGAATTGGCAAATTGCAAGGGTGTTGTCTTTCACCACGACAACGCCAGACCGCATACGTTATTGACCACTCGCCACAAATTGCTTAGTCTTGGCTGGGATGTTTTGCCTCATCCTGCGTATTCACCGGATCTGGCTCCTTCCGATTATCACTTATTCCGGTCGTTGCAGAACTCTATGAACGGGAAAACTTTCAAGGACGAGGAGACCGTCAAAAGACACCTGGATTGGTTTTTCGCCGATAAGCCCCAGACGTTTTACGAACGCGGCATAATGAATTTGGTAGAAAGATGGCAAAAGGTCATTGATAAAAATGGTCAATATATAATTGATTAAAATTTCTTCTGTGTATAAAAAATTGTTTTATTTAAAAAAAACCGAACGAATTTATTTGCCAACCTAATATATAGTGGTCACGCGGATAGTAATGCTTTACAAAATACACAAATTGTTCAGTAACGTGTGGCAAAAAATTTAAAAAAAGATTCTAAATGATAAGATAAGAAAAAAATCAAGAATCTTAAAATTGCGATTAAAACTTTGTTTTTAAAATTATAAATATTTAAATATTTACTTAAAAAACTTTTTATGTGAATATTTAAATTTCAGTATCACAAAGTCAAAAGTAACAAAATTTTAATAAAACGTTAATTACGTTTTTTATTGTGTTTAACTATTCACGTGCTTCACTTTTTATGTGAGTATTTAAGCTGCATTTATAATTAAAAAATAAAATCTTATAATCGCAATTATATGTATATTTATTTTTATTTTATTATATTACATCATGTATAGTCTTAAGGATTTTTTTGATATACAAAGCCAAAAATGATCAAAATTTAAAAATTGTAGACTTTTAGGTTTATTTTTTTTCTACCTGATCAACGACAATAAATTTTAATCTTAAAATCAACTGGTGAAAAGAGAAAACAATGAATTGTATGTAAAAATTTTAATTTAATTCGTAATATTATTTTCTCTTATCAATTTTCAAATAAGTATTATAAACACGACTTTACATGAGAATCGCGATCCAAACAAAAATATTAAATAACTTTTTAATTAATAAAAAAATTATACTCAAATTTTATAAAGACACTCAAATGTAATAACTGAATTTTTTATGTATCATTTTTGATAATGACATCTATGAAAGTTTTGATAATACTTTGAGATGTAACACACATCCTTAAAGAAGTTCTAGTTTGACGGGTTAAAAAAATAACAAAATGTAACACAATACAAATTATACAACTTATAAAAAAAATCTAAATAGTATGTGTCTTTGTATATAAAAATCTTTTTATTCTAATGATACATTTTAATGGAATATAAAATTTAATAAAAAAAAAATAAGAGAACAATATAAAATAAAAAATTTAACAAAAATAAAAAACTTTTATGTAAAAAAATTTAATTGGCACTGCTAAACCAAAAGATTTATATTTGCGTTGTTTGCACTTTCTGCACTGAGAACTTTTACTTCTTCTCTTTTTTGGATACCAAAATATATATTTCTCTCCAGAACATAGGCGTATTCAGAGGGAAGAAAAGTTCAAATCTTCTCCGGACAATTAAAAACTCTCGTTTTTCTGCTTCTGTTATATGTGTTAACAGAATTGATAATCTTTCCCAACTTCAGAATCTTGAATACACCCATGCACTGGAATATATATTTCAAGTGTAAAAATTGTTGTAACGCGAGCAGATGTATAAAAGATGGCAATTGCCAGATGAAATTATCAAACCTGTAGTATAATATTTTTATGGAGAAGCGTATCACTTTACACTCTACACAAAAAATGTAGTTCCTCCAAACATATCTCCTTAAATTATCTCTATTTGTTGTCGAATAATATAAAGCGATAATCGATAATGAATCATCTAGTTGGTTTTGTTAAGAAAAATCACGTTTTATTGCTGCCCTCTCGGTATTAAAGAACGATTTCCGTTTTTTATTTCAATATTTTTGCACGATAAGACCGCTGGTAACAAGTCACGGTTTTTTTTCTTTTCTTCGTGAAACTTCTTGTATCTGATTACGTAAAATTGTTGGCGAAGATCGAGTCTCGTGATTATTATTATCGTTACTAATTGTTTCCGCGAAATATATGCAACATATAAATTTATATTTTCTGTACCGATCTTTCAGAAAAATTCAATGATACATGACTTTATATTTTTAATATAATTCAACGATACACTTTCTCTTTTTTTTGATAGAAAAAGATCAATAATATATTATGAAAATGAGATAAGTATATAGCGTTAAAAAGATTCTTCAGTTTCTTCAATAAGAATAATGAAATATTTCATGAAATTTTGAGAACAAGGTTTGTGATTAAGGTGACATATACACTTAGATAGGTGAAGAAACAAGATCTAACTTTAAGAATTTTTTTATAAAAACGGAAAATTAAACAAATTATGTTTATTCCATTTTAAAGATCATACCTTTTTCTATTTAAATTTTACTTAAAAATAAAACATTGTTTTAAGTCTTCTTAAATCGTGTTTTTAAAAAAACGGTGTTCGCAATAACTATTGCTCTTATAGAACTCTTCAGAAAGCATAATAAGTTTTATACAAAATTGAAACATATATCCATTGTTTGATATAGCCATTTTTTGAATATTGTGTTTGAACATTTTGTTCAGAGATAGCAGTTGATTGAAATCAACATAATCGGTTTTCACTTATAAATTTTGCTCGAGTTTTTGGTACGATAAAAAACTAAGTATTACAAAAAAATTCTTCAAATTTCTAGACACTAATATTTAGTATCTAGTGTCTCTAAAAAATGTAAATAAAATTACAATCGATTAATCGAGTTGTCTATGAGTCAATAATTGCGTTTTTGAAAATATTTAGGAAAATTTGAACAGCGACCCCAAGGTGCTGGCAAGGTGCCATATATTTAAAAGAAATAAATTTTGTTATTTTTATAATAAAAATTTTTAATATAAAAAAAATTCTATTTGTAATAAAATATATAAACACAAATTTCTTTTTTCATTCTCTCCCTTCTCCCAAAATTAGATTTCTATTTTGATTGATTTAGATGCATTATAGACATTCCTGAATTTTGCAAGTTTTTTTACTGTAGTTTACTTTAACCCTTGGAGAACACACCTATTTTTCGATCACAAAGAACACTGTGGGTCAATGACTCTACACACACTTTCATCGTCCACCATTTTAAATTGACGAGTGCGATCAGCTTGAAAAAATTTCCAGATGTACTTGGAATATTGTTAAATCAATTGATATAAATAAAAAGTGCTGTTGGAATTATTTACATATTTTAAAAAATTCACAAAGAAATTTTTTTTTTTTAAAACGTAATTTACGAAAAAAATAGTATTTTTTTATTTTTTAAATATTTCTGGCTAAAAATTTACGTGTGTATTCTTGAAATGTAGTAGAATCAAGTTTGAAGAAAAAAATTGTACTTTAGTACCTTAAAAAAAAGGTACTTATTTTGTTAGGTAATGAAAGTGGTTTTTAAGGTAAAAAAATCGAACATTTTTGTGAAAAAATTTTAGAAAAATTTATTTCTTATTACATATATGTGAATACTTTATTATTTAAATGACTTGTGGTAAAAGTTAACTTATTTATTGTCGGCGACAGCTTCACTATAATCTGAATACGACGTGTCAATGTTTGACTGTACTGCCCAGGTAACAAGCCCACGTCATTTTGACGTCCCAAAATGATCATATCTGGTCATATGTCGTCAAAATGACCATTTTTTTACATGACTTAAAATTGACGCCATGATGACGTCATTTTGAAGTCATATTTCAGTCATGATCTGACGATTATTTTCCCAGACAGCACGCATCTAAAATCGGGACATAAAGACGTCATTAAGACGTATTTTAGACACGATCTAAAGCGGTGTCTATACAATGAGATTTAAGGCGTAAGGCATAAGAATATTATATAAGCATATTATATTCAACTTTAAGAGAACTTTTTTAAGAAAACATTTAGATATCTTGGAAATGATGTCAAAATGGCCAAATTAACCATTTGAACGCTTCAAAGTATTAGTGCTAAATAGATCGCAATTTTCATCAAATTATTAAGGTTATGGAAAAAGTTAAATTTAACAATGAAATTAATAAGTAAATAAGTTAATGCTATTTATTTTTAATATGTTTTGCAAAATTTAATTGCTTTTATAAAAAATAATATAATTGCGTCAGTTTATAACATATAGGTATATGTAAACAATAACAAGTATCCATATCGATGATTCAAACTGGCGTAGCAGATAGAGTACAAGATTCGTCATCCTAAGGTCCCGGATTCAAAACCTACCACCGGAAAGTAAGAATAAAATAAAATAATAGAATTTAAATTTAATTAATTAATAAAAATTTGTTCCAATTTAGTATGTACTGTTGATAAAAATAATTTTAAAAAAATGAAATTATAGTTTTATTTTTTTATCTTTAGTTGCAGTTTATTAAAGATATCCGATTTAAGAAATTTTTTAGATATTAGTTTTATAATATCTTTCTGTTCTCAAAAAACGACGCATTGGTTAACATTCTGACATTATATGTTATCTTTTAGAAGTCTCTTTATGTTATCATTTTCAGAAACAGGATATCTTTTAGAAATCTTTTTGACAACATATTGTTTACGTCATTTCATGACATCAAAATACGGTACATTTCATGACGTCAAAATACGGTACATTTCATGACGTCAGGAATTTGTGACATTCGACCGTAATTTTAACGTCATAAGAGCGTCATTTCGTGACGTCAAGAATAGTCAGTAAATGACCATTTTGGGACGTCAAAATGACGTGAGCTTGCTACCCGGGTGACACATTATTCACTACAGTAGAACTGTTGCCATCGAAATATTCTTACTCGACACGTACTAAGGCATTCTGAATACGTGGCCGCAAACTATATGCCATCGTGCTCACTATTGAAAAACCGACGCTTAGTACATAACAGGATCAGAATGATCCTGCACCGACTTCGAATAATGCCCAACACCTATTAGGTGTTGCGCTGTACAAAAAAAGCATCTTAACATGTAGTTAGTACCCCAAACTACAGGTAGAAGGCTTCAGGCTCGCCAATTTTCAAAATGCTTTCAAGATATTTACGATCAAATTCGAGGTAAGGGTCAATTTGACCCTATGTGTTCTCCGAGGGTTAAATAAAATGATTTCTGAAATTTGTGTGTACCCAGTGAACACATTTTATAGCGGCAATATAACATGGAAGTTACATGTAATTTAACATTGTTATTCTTGTGATATGTAGGTGCTATATGACATGGAAATAACCTGTTACGTAATATTTGTTATACGCAAGTGATATAGCTGTTATACATCGTTTTGGCGTTACAATTATTCAACAAAAATTGTATAATTGTAACATAACACGTTCGTATCAATGTTATTACGGAACGATGCGTCGTAGTTGACTCAGAAATCAGACAACATTATAACATCCTGAATGACAGATCTATTTCATAATAAAAAAAATTATTATAAAGATAATGTTTTCAAAAATAACGGTTTGTCTACAATTACTGCGCACAAAAAATGCACAAAATCTAAATTCATCATGTGCTGAACAAAAACAGAATAATAAATGTATACTATTCAATTTTTCTTAGAATTATGATCTATATAGTTAACCATCTAATTAATCATTTGAACGCTTCAAAGATTAGTGCTAAATAGATCGCAATTTCCATTAAATTATTAAGGTTATGGAAAAAGATAAATTTAACAATGAAATTAATAAGTAAATAAATTAATGCTATTTATTTTTAATATGTTTTGCAAAATTTAATTGCTTTTATAAAAAATAATATAGTCGCGTCAGTTTACATATAGGTACATGTAGACAATAACCCATATTGATGAGTCAAATTGGCGTAGCAGGTAGAGTACAAGGTTCGTTATCCTAAGGTCCCGGGTTCAACCTAGCAACGGCAAGTAAGAATAAAATAAAAAATTACATAATTTAAATTTAATTAATTAATAAAAATTTATTCTAAATGTAGTATGTGCTGTTGATAAAAATAATTTTAAAAAAATATAATTTTTATTTTATTTTTCTTTGTAACTGTTGTGTAACGGTTAGATAACATGTAATTATAACATGTTATATTGCTGAGTCGGAAACTGTAACTTACATGTAAGTTACGTGTAATTTCAGAGTAACGTAACCTGTTATATTCGGTTACATTGCTGTTACACTGCTGCTATATTACTGTGTTCACTGGGTATATACACGGAGAGAATTTTCTACCGAAAATTGATATGGTTACATACTAGCGAGGTAACAGACCGTCATTGTTGCAAAAATCAGTATGTTTATAACAAAAACTGGCTGTGTATATATTATATTACGGATTAAAACTATACCAACTTTTAATAACTAATATTCCAATTTTGTCGTGTTTTAGAAAATAGATTTGACAAAAATATTAAATAGTAGATTTCTTTCTAATTTTATATTAATTCCATACCAAAAATTTCAATTGATAATTGAAATATGAAAAAACAATACCAAAAACTTTAAAACTTAGTCTGTTATCATGCCAATTAATGTAAACAATCGTTATTTTATTTAAAAAACATGGATATAAGAAGTATGTATATGTTTAAAAATGTTTTTAAAAATAAATATTTTAAATATAGTTTTTTTTAAATTATAGTTGTTTTATTATTTTATGATTTTTAAGTAATACTATTTAGATTTAGAAGAGAGAGAAAAGAGGAATAAGCGAATCGACAACGCAACGGGAGAAAGAGACATTACTGAAAAAGACATTACTGATTTTTGGTATGATGATTTCTAGAAATCGGTTGAATGTATAATTGTTCCCTAAGTGGTATTTATCATACTAAAAAATTATTAGAATTCTTTTCTAAAAAATAGTAAAATATTCTCTCCGTGTAGCTAAAATTTTATAAGTTTTGTGTTAATTAATTAAAAAATAAATAGAAATATATTTAGCCAAGTATAATTTTTGCATTGTTTTTTAATAAAAAAATAAAAGAAAAATGAGGAAAAGTGGTCCACATATTTAAAGCTATTTTACTGTAAATAAATAATTTAGCATATCTTATTTATTTTTGAAACACATAATTTTTTTTATTTTAATTACAATTGTTGAATTAAAAAATCCATTTTTATATTTTGAAAAAATCGTTTATCTTTTCTTACATTGCAACACTTCAAAACAAAGAGACGTTTTTTTTAATTAAAAAACTCAAATTAAAAAAAAAATATTTTACATAATTAAAAAAGTATTTTTTTGATTGTTTAACTGTTTTTTTCAAATATAACAAATATTTCTTCTCCTTAAGAGAAGCACATTTAAAGAAGTATTTGTTTTATTTTAGAAAGTAAAACATAAAACTTTGAACTAAAAATTTCTTTACCAATTTTGGCTCAAATCTCACTATTTACCGAGTTAAAATAAAGTATTAGTTAGATGGTGCACGGTCGAAGTGCCCAGAAATGTAACATACTATGAGCTCCTGGCGTACATTCCCCTGATATATAATATTAATTTTAATTTTTTATTAATTTTTTTATTATTTAATAAATAAATAAGTAACTAAATAAGATTAAAACATAAAGATAAAGTTAAGGTTGTCTATTTTGGTCTGCAACAGATCTTGGCACGTTGAATATAATTTCTTTATTAATTTAATTTTCTTAACTCATATAAAATACCCGCCGACAATTTTGTCATTTTGAAACAGTTATTAGCTGGATGTCGATGATAAAAGGCATCTTTAAAAGTTCCTCTTTTCCCTCCCAAAAAACTATAAATAATTTATTGTGAAAAATAACACCTCAGCAAGGATTCAAACTTGAATATCCCATCATTATGTGAGATCGTCTTCCCAATTCGACTACCAAAGCACATGGTATTATTCTTTTAAGTAACAAGAAAAGATAAAAAATAATAACAAATTATTTTTATTATTTATCAATTTCAGATTTAAAATAATATAAAGCCAAATTGTACAGAAAAAAATACAAAAAATCCATTTTTAAGTCAAAATTGATAATTTCGTTAGATTTTATGAAAAAATACATAAGAATTGTGTATAACAAATAAAACTGTTTATTCTTATTTATTTGTTTATTTATTTAACTTTTTGTTTACTGGATTTATTTATTTATTTATTAAGAGGATGCTAAAGTTCGTCAAACTTGATCGAGGTCGATAACGTAGAGTCATTCATTCATCCTTGTTCATAAAAATATTTGCTATAAAATATTTATTTAAGCGCTTTTACTACAGATTTCTCAATAAAAGCGCTTAAATAAACAAAATTTGATCCAATAAATAACTTTTTACGGCTTGTAATCGTAATTTGACGAATATAGTAGTGTTATTCCTCAATCTATTCCGAACTGCGGTGTACCATTTATATGTACGTATAAGTTACATAACTTGTATTTTAAAGCAAATATTTTTATAAACAAATAAAATTTTTTTTTTAATTAAACATTTTTTTGTATTTTTGGTCTTGATCTAATTGGGTTTATTTGTGTACTTTAAACATGTAAAAGCATTTTCAATTTTGTAAATTTAATTCGAAACTAAATGGTTGAACAGAATGTTGATAAAACAGATGACTTTAGGATCCCTTTAATATAAAAAATTGAGCCTAGTCTGCGCGCGCGCGCGCGCGTGTGTGCGTGTGTGTATGTGTGACAGAGGGAAAAAAAGGGGGGAGAGAGGAGGAGGGAGAGAGAAAAAAAGAGGGGGATAGCAAATTGGAATATTCGGTTCATTTTTTCTTCGTTGCGTACCTCGTACTACCTTATGAGCAATCTATCTTATGTCTATGGATCAACTTTATTTGTTAATAATTCGATAAATAATAATTTGAGCTAAAATTGGTAAAGAAACTTCAGGTTCAAAAATCTTTTTTATTTCCTAAAATATTAATTATTTTAGGATATTACTTTCTGGACATCATACCCTGTATAATTATATATATATAATATTGTATAATATAATCATATATGTTATTTTTTATTTAAAAAGAGTAATAAATAATAAACAAAGTTTAACTCTTTGTTGCAATGTTTTTGGTAAAAATTTTGCTAAATTTTAGTACATAAAGGTTTTTAAGGTTGTTAATTACAATCTGAAGTACAAATTTAAAAAATCAACAAAAATAGAGTTAAAACTTGTTGTCACCAGCAATAAATAATCAAAAAATGATAACTTTGATTTGATGGATTCGACTCAACTGTGTTAGAAACCATAAAAAACTTTGAGGTCAATTGTTACAAAATTCACCCTAAAGCTGTTGACAAGATAAGAGGAGTGGTTACTAATTCTTTACACCAATTCTTGCATAAAACCAGACATGAAAAATTCATTAATTGATATATTTTAAATAAGTTTGACAAATGTAAGAGCTTTTTAAAGAATCACAGTGATGTTCTCGTCACAAAAGCCGATAAAGATCAAGTCACTGTGGTTGTGCATAAACATGATTCTATTAATAAAGTGTAAATGTTACTCAATGACCAAAATAAGTACCGCAAACTTAGAAAAGATCCAATCAAACAAATAACTTCAAAAGTTAACTGTTTAGTAAAATCATGGCTCGATAAGGATATCATTGATTCGCAGACGCACAAATACCTGAATTGCACTAATGGGAACCTTTCGAGGTATTACGGTTTATTAAAGATCCACAAGTCTGTTTCTCATTAAGTTTTGGCTGTGGGCAGTCCACTGTACAATGTAACTCGATATTTGCACGAAACTGTCTATACGTAAACCTAAGTCTAATATAAATGATAGTTATTGGGCTCTTGTTAAAGCGATCAGAGACACAAACATTCGTCTTAAGAAAGTATTGGTTTCCTTGAATGTAACTTCTCTTTTTACGAATATTCCAAAAGTATTTGTAGTTAAGTCGATTGAAAAAAGACGGGCCGAAATTTTGCTCCACACAAAATTCGAATTACCCCAGTTTCTGCATGTCATTAATCTAATCTTATAAATTCCACAAGTTTTAGTTAATGATCAATTTTATCAGCAAATTTTTGATAGCTCCATGGGATCACCACTGTCTCCAATTTTAGCTGATATCGTATTAGATGATGTGGAGACAGAATGCTTTGAAAAACTGTATTTCAATATCACCACTCTTTTTGCCTAAAGATAAAATCGATCAAGTTTTTAATATATTTAATAATTACCATCCAAGACTAAAATTTACATATAAATTGGAATTGTTCCATTACGTTCTTAGACACAATAATTATCAGAGATAACAACAAATTAATTACTAACTGGTACCGTAAACCTACTTTTTCTAGGCATTATGTAAACTTTTTTCAAACCATCTACTTAGATATAAAACTAACACCATCATTAGTCTTGTTGATAAAGCCATTTTACTTTCTGAGATATCATAATGAGAACATTATAATTGTCAAAAATATTTTAAAGAAAAATTGTTCCCCATCAAAATTGATTATTAATATATTAATATTAGACTTAACCAGCTCAAAAAAACGGATCAACTCTAGTGATTCCGTGCATACCACCGCATTCGATTCAAGGACCTGTTCAATCATGCCTTATGTTGAGGGCGTCAGTGAGGATATCGGTCACGCATTAAATAAACATGGGCCAAATTCTGTATTTAAAGTCCCCCAAAAACTTGATTGCGTGATAAGGAAAAGGAAAGACCACCCCTCAATTATAAAAAAAAAAACTGTGTATCACATAAAGTGCAATCATTGTAGTGCCTTTTATTACATTGATCAAACAAAACGACACTTAGAAACACGTATTAAAGAACATTCGAACAACATTAAAAACATTTAAAAACATTAAACAACATTAAAAAACAGGAAAATTCACTCTGTAATTAGCAAACACCGGAACGCCCGAAAAACATGTTTTTAATTGGTCTTCTCCAAAGATCTTACATAACGAGAAACACACAAAAAATGTGAAATAGCGGAAATGTTTTTCATTAAACAGAATACTAACGATCTTAACCCCTTTGCTGTGGATAACATATATATGTGCAAAAATAAGACGTGCTACCAGTGTGGATGATACATATTATATGTGCATCTCGAAGAAATAAAAGTTAAACTACCGGGATTTTTATAGTAACAAGTATTCCAAGATTTTTGGCTAAATTTGAATTTAAGATCTAAATTGCACAATTCAAAATAACATATCCAATATGGTGCATCGAAGTTTTCAAAAATAATCAGATTTTCTTAAAAATAGGTTTCTCTAGGTTTTTTGGGGTCGCTAAATCAAAATTTTATGTCAAAATTACAAAATTCAAAATGGTGGGTCTAATATGGTGCATCAAAGTTTTTAAAAATAATCAGATTTTCTTGGGTTTCTATAATGTATATACATGTAAGTTTTTAATCGTTCTTTACTTAGTTTCAAATCTATTATATTTTATTCAGTTATTCATTTATTATTCAATTGTTTGTCCATTTACGTAGTGTATATAATCCGTGACTTGCGGCCACAAGTGCATTGACCGCAATTTTTCTTTGGAAATTTTTATTAATTTGTACTTGAGAAGAACCTAATCGAGGTCGAAACGTTGTACTTAACAATTTAATCTATAATAAAATTGCCAGTTAGATCGAATCTACCAAATCGGAGTTATCTTTTTTTTTTATTCCAATGACAGATTTAATATGGTCGCTAAATTAACAAAATCAACTAATAGGTTGTTTATAATTGTTTTATAATGTTTTATAAGAGTTCTTTAAGCTTTTTCAAATCAGAAGTCAAAATATAAAGATATAAAATGGCGGATTTATGTATTTTAGAAGTAGATACATTTTTTAAGCCAATTTCTGATGCAACAGTTACTATCTTCCCACTATTGCTCGTTCCTTTTCTCACTGTATCGTAAACAATTTTTTAAATTAAATAATTTTATTATACATAAAAAAATCCTTGCTGCAAGTAAATTTTTATTCCTGAACGCTATATCTTGATATGAGCATGAAATGCCTCAACTAGAAATATTCACTTACATCAATAATAAATAGGTTTGTGTATACAGTATATTTTTTTCACTACCCACCGCGCTACGTCGAGTGTTCCTCGTAAGCAAAATGCATTTTCTCGATAAATAAAAGAAGTTCGCCAAGAGTGCGGAAGGAAAAGTTAAGATTTCGCCATCGACATATAATACTAGATTCTCTGGTAAACATATAAAATCGGAGCGTAAGTCGAGTGTAAAGGGAGAGTAATAGAAACATTAACAAAACTTATATGAAAAATTAAATTAAAAAGAATTTTTAATTTGCCTTAAGAATAATTTATTGCTAATAACAAAATTTTTATGCGCTATTTTAAATACAAAAAATATTCTTTTTTCGTGTGTAAATATAAGTAATTTTTAAAAGCAAAATCTTGCACAGAATCAAATTCTAAATCAAATTTTAATAATAAAGTTTTACATACAGAAAAAGTAAATAGATAAATCTAAAACCAGTAGATCAAAAAACAAGAAAATAATTATATAGATATTTGTTATTTATACAGATACAAGTTATAGAAGCATAATAATGTCAACCATGTTACATAAATTAATTGTAAAATATATAAAAACTGCGAAAAAAATTGGCTCACTATGCAACAAGGGGTTAACACATTCGGCGTGGAGCCGATTGATATGCTTTCCGTTCAGCCGGCGGAGAGAGCTCAGCGGATGCTGGGACATACAATATATAAACAAAAATTAACGCGGTAGCACTTTTATTTTATTCTCCATTTAAACCATGGCGGAGAGGTCCAGCCAATGCATAAACAATGAAAGTATAAACAAAAGATTATTTTGTAAGTTTGATACTGTCGGTTCCCAGAGACTAACGCCGCATCGAACATGTTAAGCAATAAGACCAAGAATAAAACGATTGTTATTCAAAAATTTTTTTTTGCAATATTAATAAATACTGATATAAATTCAATTTCTTTCTTTTTTAAATATCAAGTGAGATTATATTTTTATATTATAATATATACTGCTTGCGATTAATTTACTAAATTCAATGTTATGAAAAAAAATTATATGACGTTATACTAGTAAAAATATGTGGCATTTCTTTTTATTATATTTAAATCATTATTAGAAATAATTTTTTTTCCATTTCTTCCACCAATATTTATCAATATTCTAAAAAAAATATTTTTAAATAACGTATTTGCTTAAATTTTGTTTATTTTGGCAATGTCAAAACCTTTTGTGCTACAATATATAAACGAATAAAAAGTCACGTTAAGTTTCTTCCACTTTTTGGAATTAAAGAACTCTTTACATCTAAGAATTAAAGAATAGCTCAAAGTTCCAACAGTTTCAACAGTCTTAAACATTGCAGCAATCGCCTTCGTTCCTTTCTCAAGGCACAATTATTGAAGTAATTATGATAGCGCGATGAGTCTCGAATGCCACAAATTACCAGCAAAAAACTATAAAAGATAGGACGAAGTCTATTTATAATTTTTATCTATATATAGAAAAAGAATAAGAATAATTAAAAAATAATTTAAAAAGAACAATTTTTACATTTTACAAAAAAAATAAAACAATAAAAATTGCGATTATATACTATAAAATATCCTATATATAATTATATGTACCATTATATGTTTCTGTCTGTCTGTGCGTGTGTGTGCGTGCGTGCGTGCGTGCGTGCGTGCGTGCGTGCGTGCGTGCGTGCGTGCGTGCGTGTGTGTGTGTATGTGTGTGTGTGTGTGTGTGTGTGTTATATGATAATAAACGGACCATTGTCCATAAAGAATCATACTTCATAATGTTTTTCTATTTATTTCATTTTTAAATTTAAATAACAAAACCTATAAACATTTAGCCATACGAAAATTTGCTAAATATGTAAAAATAAATATATAAAAGTGTAGAAGAATATACGCAGTAGTTTAATTTAAAAACATTTTCTAAAAATAAATCACTTTTGCACACTCTAAACTAAAATGCTTTCTCAACCCTGAAGTAGATGAAATTCCATCTAAGTGCTAATTCGAGTTTAATATAGCCTTTATTACAATTTTGATAGCTTAAAATAATATTTAATAAAATTTATATGATTTTTACAATCATATAAATTCTCCAGCTTATATAAATTTCACGCCGCAATTTTATCGATCTTGAAATACATGTAGTCTCTACATAAAATCAAAATATATAATTTTACAAATTAAATTGACCAATTTAATGCTGTGTATCCTGACTGAGATTTATTACTTTCGCAATACAATTATTTTGTTTTACAGGGAGGAGGAAAATTTGATAGATATTTATAAGCATCAACACTTAAATTGCTCGTCAATTTAATTTGTGAAATTTTTAGCTTCATGTAGAGACTGTTTCAAAACCAACAAAATCGCGGCGCACATCAGTTTATTTAAAATGGAGATAGTAAAAAATCACACACAATTATTATTCAGCATCAAGATCTGCTGAAAACTGATATAGGCAATCTTATCTATATCTTTATGTTTAACATTTTCATCGATCTTAATTTCAATTTATTATTATTACTAGGTGGTTTTTTCCGATTAGTTGTGAGGACTCCCTGTAGATGACTATAGTTACAAAATCTGTTAAAGATACTTTAAAAGATGGTATACCATTTCAAAGCTTGGACATTTAGGCCTGTTTTTATTTATTTAGAAAAAAATTTATTTAGAAAACAAACACATGCTTATCTGATAGGTAAGTTTACCAAAAAGTTTGAACAACCGGCCTTTTACGAATCATGTACATGGCATACATTCGTAAACACAACCACACTTTTCAGTTACGATTATAAATGGAATGTGGTAAAGGGCATTTATTATTTTACTGTTTGTATTCAAAGAAAACGACCAAAGCTCACCGATTTATCTCAAAAACTCATTCTAAATTTACTCCATCAATTAAAAAATATGCGAGTGCTGGTTTCAAGAATTCAAAAATGATAATTTTGATTTGCAAGATAAAGAACGTTCAGGTTAACCAAAAAAGTCGGAAAAGATCAGCTCAAACACTCTAAAAATTAGCTGAAACTTTTGCACACTCTAAACTAAAATGCTTTCTCAACCCTGAAGTAGATGAAATTCCATCAAGTATTGTAAATTAACCGTTTCTGATCGTTTACACACAATGAAAAAGATTCAAAGAGAAAGCAAATTGGTTCAAAAAGAAATGTTTGTATCAAATTGTAACTGGCGATGAAAAATAAATCTACTACTAACAACCCTAAGCATAAAATCTAAATAAACAAATCGTAATAGATCCATTCCAATCATTAACATTAGTTCCAAAACATGTAATACGTATTCTCGATAGTAAGGTTTGGTTATGCATTTGATAGGATATGTCGTGTATTGGAAGCTGCTAAAACCAAATTAAACAGTTACTGTTGAACATTATCAATAAAATCAAATCGCTTTAAATCATCCTTTGAACTAACGTCTAACAATAGCTCAAAGAAAACGCAGAGTGATTTTGTTGCGCGACAATGCTCGACCATACGTTACAAAAATAGTTACAGATATACATTATCAGTACTTCAATGGGAAGTCTTACCACACGCCGCCTATTCATCAGACTGTGCTCCTTCAGATTATCATTTGTTTCGATCGATGCAGATCTTGTCGATCAGTATTTTAAAGCATGTGAAAAAATAAAAAAAATTGGCTCGATTAATAAATTGCTTCGAACATTTTTTGTATTGTGGGATTCACTTATTGCTAGAAGAATGGAAAAAAAGTTATGTAACCAATGGAAAATATTTTAAATAAAATATAATTTAATATCTGTCTAAAATAAATATGTTTTTCTAAAAAAATTTCCTCAAAATTAACCGTAAATATTTAACATTTAAGTTTTAATAAAATTTTGTTTATATTAAAAGTTTTATTTATAAAATTTATATTAAAATATTAATTCAGTCATTCTGACATCTTGCAAACTTATAATGTAGAAAAAAAGGTATTTAAAAAATTCTTAATAGTGTAAAAAATTTTTAATTTGTATTATAAGTAAATTTTTGTTAAAGTATTAATTCAAGTTAGAATTTTTGTAATTAAAATTTTGGTAGCTTAAAATAATTTTGAAGAATTTTGTTTATGTTAAAACGATATTAGTTTAGTTATTTTAACATCTCGCAAACTATAAAAAAAGTATTAAAAAATTCTTAATTTCTTAAATTTTTATTTAAAGAAATATATTAAATCTGTATCAAGCTAAAGATAAAGATTAGATTTGACCAATTTGATTCGACCAATCAAAACAAAGTTCACTAAACTTGAGATTTTCTTTCTTCTGATTGGTAAAATTCCAATTCAATCTCAATCTTAAATTCTAGTCTGATATGGGTTTTAATGTATAAGAAAAATATGAGTAGCACTTTTAAGATAAAAAATAAATACAAGATTTATAGGATCTATTTTTTTACAGATAAAAAAGCACTTTTGTGGTAATTGATAAGTTTTCTTTATTTTCACTCAGTAAAAATTTTTTTATACAAAAATTTATGTAAATATATAAAATTACAAAATAAAATACAATATAAAATTATAAATACAAAATATATCCATATATGTTTATATTCCTTTTGCAAAATGTTTTACATAAAAAATAATGATAATATATAACTAAAAGGATAGTTTTCGCATTGTTTTTTTACAAGAAATTAATTTTGAAGAAATTCTTTTTTTTTGTATAGAAAAATAGTATAAAAATTATTATTTTAATTATGTTATGTCTCTCATTATTACTATTATTTTTCTTATACCGAACAGAAATTTTACAAAAAAAAAAAAAAGAAATTGTAATATATGGATATCATATATATATATGTATATATATATTTATTTGTATGTAAATGTATTTATGTATATGTATATATTTTTTTATTTTATACAAACGTGGTTATATATTTTTTATATACTTATATTATTTATATATATATATATATATATATATATATATATATAAGTTCTTGCATAAAGAAATTTTCAGAGTACAAAAATATTAAATGTACTGCGTAAACATTAACGCTCAATGCTCTTGAAGAAAGTATCGATAGCAATGACATATTGAGAGAAATGAGATAAAAAAAATACGCAATATGAAATCAAATTAAAACTTACACTATGCTGATGATATTATTCCGATAATTAACGTGGCCTTCGCAATCGAGGCAGCATCGAGTGTGCTGAATTTATTATGTAAATTCATTCGTCACTGCTTGTCACTTTCGACTGCGGTAAACCAAATACTGAACAATGTTATAATTCAGATGCACCCGAGACGAAGATCGCCACAAACGACACCGGACTACCGGAGTAAACGCGCGATTTGTTCAACGATGCGTGATGTTCGACCAACGGCACACACGCATAATTTTTATTGCACCGGAGACTTCACTGCTTTCAAGACTTCACAAGTCAAGAACAAACCACATCGAACGACCACACATAAGTAACTGCAACGAATCATGATGTAAGAGGAAAGATAAACAACTCCAATACCAGCTAGAGTTTCTTTAATAAGAATTAAGCAGAATTCATACTGTGTTCGGAAAGCTTAAAGCATATAGATATGGAGGAAGAAAGCTAAATTCAAAAGTTTGCGTTCCGATATTACTATCAGCACTGAAAAACTATAATGTATATATATATACTAACATCTTAGATCATATACTACTGGGCCGCCTACGAAAACTGTTGCCGAATAAGGCCAGATCTACAATAGGTGTAGTAAGCCTTAAGCCCTAAGGAATTAACCAATTATATTCGTTTATTCTTCTCACATTCAATTATGATTGGTCAGTTTCTTATGGCATAAGGCTTACTACACCTATTGTAGATCCGGGCTAATGGCTCGTGCACAGACTTTTGCATAACGCACAACATAAATGCATAAGAAATTCGATTGGGTGAATTTCTTATGCATTTTGCTTATGACCAATAAATTTGCTTATGTACATACGTTACGCGTTATGCAAAAGTGTGTGCGGGGGCCTTAAGGACGGATCTAGTTAACCAATTATATTCGTTTATTCTTCTTATTTTCAATTATAATTGGTCAGTTTCTTATGGCATAAGGCTTACTACACCTATTGTAGATTCGGGCTAAGGCCAGGGGCTCAATTCTTGAATTCATTCGCAAGAGAAACGTATACGCAAGTACTCGCTCTAACAGAAAAGTTGCAAGTTTATTGGTTAATAGCCATACGATAACCAATAAATTTCCAACTTTTCTGTAAGATCAGAATTTGCGAATACGTTTCTCTTGCGAATGAATTCAAGAATAGAGCCCCAGATCTATAATAGGTGTAGTAAGCTTTAAGCCCTAAAAAGTTAACCAATTATATTTGTTTATTCTTCTCATACTCGATTATAATTGGTCAATTTCTTATGGCATAAGACTTACTACACCTATTGTAGATCCGGGCTAAAGGAAAAAAAAGACAGTACTATAGACATATATACATTGAAGTAGCGGGCGTTCGTGCTAACTCCTGTTCCAACAGCTAAAATGTAACATTTTGGGTGCGTTCTTAAATTTGCAACGGATGCAGCCAGATACACCAGAATATTATTCTATCTTTGTTCAACTTTCCGTAAGTAACAAAAATGGAATGACATTCTGGTGTATCTAGAGTGGATATAAGGAGAATGGAGCCAATGCTGGTTCTTCTCCCTGACTGGTTCCACCATTTTACGATCAGTTTCCGGCAGCCAGCCAGCTAGGTCGCTTGAGTGGGCTAATGCCCGATTTCTTCACTTCCCGATAAAGTTATCCGGAGGATAAATCTCAAGTTTAATCAATCACGTAGATGGATCTGGTAGTTTATCTCTTGAATAATTTTAACCGCAAGATAACTGGACATAAAGAAATCGGCCATAAGTGTCACATACATATAACCTTAATTTACTTTTGTAGTCGTGTACAATTAAGTGTAAGGTAAGTTATTGTTTTTACGTCATAATTACTAAAATATCAATTTTAAAACACTTAAAATGCTTAATTGTCTTTTAAGAATATCTTAACAATGGTCACATGTGCTGCAAAAGGGACTCAAACGCAAATGGTTCAAAAATGTGTAATTTTCCAAGAGATCCACAGCGATTACATACATGGCTGGCAATTGTGGAATGGAAGATAAAAAGTTTAATTATTGTATTGCATTATGCGAGGTGTATTATGTTTTCTTACTGTTACATAATTTGAAAAATCATTTACTGAAATCGATAGCTGCGGTCAGTAATAGAATAATAAAAGAACTAAATTAAACACTTATATTTTTCAGTTTCACTTTACGGCTGACATGTGGGAGAAACAAGTGAGGCCCGATTGCGCACATAAGCGATTGGACACAGTATTTCCCGATTGGACGCAGACCCGATTGGACACGGACCCGATTGAACACGAACTCAATTGGACACAGACCCGATTGGACACAGACCCGATTGCACACGGACCCGATTGCACACGGAAGCGATTGCGCACTGACCCGATTGCACACGACCCGTTTGCACACGGACTCGATTGCACACGGACCCGATTGCGCACCGACCCGTTTGCACACGGACCCGATTGCGCACCGACCTGTTTGCACACGGACCCGATTGCGCACCGACCCGATTGCACACGACTCGTTTGCACACGGACCCGATTGGACACGGACTCGATTGGACACCGTCTCGATCGGACATAGTCTCGATTGGACACGGACTTGATTGAACACAGACCCGATTGGACACGGACCCGATTGCACACGGACCCGATTGCGCACCGACCCATTTGCACACGGACTCAATTGCGCACCGACCCGATTGCACACGATACGATTCCGCCTCGCAGAATAATGCAAAAACAACCTGTGTGGATAGCAAAGAAAATTTAGAATAAATTTTTATAAATATTTTACGAATTTATTTTTAAAAAACATTTTTTAAGTTATATAATTGTTTTCATAAATTATTTAAAAATTATTATTAACAATATATAAAATATATTTTTAAAATGTACTAAAAAATATTTATGGTATATAAACTCGAAATATTTTTGCATTTTTAAATTATAATAACATAAATATTTATTTTTAATATTTTCATAAATATTTATCATAATTATTTTATACTTGGCAAACTCAGACATAAAAATACGTACAAAATATTTATTATAATTTCTTTTTTTATACATATTTTATAATCGCAAACCTATGTGGTGCAGAAAATGCTTTGTGTACACACACACACACACACACACACACACACACACACGGGGGTGCAAGGGAGGCTTTGCCCCCTCCCGCACCCACCCCGTCCAAGTCGCTAATCCATGTACTATCTGAAATGCGGAATCGTATCGTGTGCAATCGGGTCCGTGTGCAAACGAGTCGGTGCGCAATCGAGTCCGTATGCAATCGGGTCCGTGTGCAAACGAGTCGGTGCGCAATCGGGTCCGTGTGCAATCGGGTCGATGTGCAATCGGGTCCGTGTGCAATCGGATCTGTGTCCAATTGAGTCCGTGTTTAATCGGGTCCGTGTCCAATCGGGTCTGTGTCCAATCGGGAAATACTACTGTGTCCAATCGTTTATGTGCGCAATCGAAACAATCCCGGAAGAAACAGAGGGTTGATGGATCAAAAAAATTAAAATCATCTGCAGTGCCAACCATATTTGGCGAGCTTGTGACCCAGCAAGAGCATCAGAAAATCGCTAATGATAAGTAAAAAAGATTGTTCACAAGAATTGTAGTGAAACAGTGTTATTAACATATAACATTATGTGCAGTAACTTATTCGTGAATCGTAATTTTGGTAATGCACCTCTACGTAGAAGTTTTAGACCTTTGATCACTGATCATATACTTCAGGGAGCTAATCAACCTCATCAGTGGATGTGTTAAATAAAATAAAATAAATATATATTTGAACATATATAGAAAGAAAAATAAGTGATCTTTATGTAGTCGATTCAGTTCAGTAGTATGTTTGGAGTATGCCGTCAAATTCTTACATTTTTGTTTACGAAAACTTTTCACTACCTTACCTTCTCCATCTCTAATTAAGATAAAAATTCCTAACAGAGTTGTGTAAAATATTTTTTCTTTTCAGTGCCAACAGTGTCTACCGAAATTGAAAATCTATCGATACTTACTATTTCGGAAAATAACGAACTGAAAATATTACAAAGCAAACCCGAAATTGCAAGAAGTTCAGCAGCAAATGTTTCCGACAGGAAACAAACAACGCTCAACACAAAAACTCGTGACTTTGAACATTATAGTTCGGATGCTAGCAGGAATGAAATTTTACATGAAGAAAGTCACATTGTAATGAATAAGCCGAGGGAGAAACTGAACATAGGTTGACATAGTTCAGACAATTCTGGAGTCATTGAACGACTGCAAAAAGAGTTGAAAAAATCAAAAAAATTGAGGTTTGCAATGATGAAAGGACATAAACGCCTACAAAGAGAATACAGGAAAACAATTACAAAATTGCAACAAGAAGTAGGTATTCAAAAACGTTGTTCACACGCATTAAAAAATATGTTTAATAATGACCAAGTAAAAAAGTTGGAGTGTGGGTATAAAAAAATGCCAAAATGGTGCGATTCCACTTTAATCAAAGCCTATTGTTACGTTCGATGAGATTTTTCACCTATTTCATCTCATGTCGCGCACCGCGCTCTCGCGCGCTCCGCTGGAGCATCCGTCTCACCGAGCGCTCCCCTCCCCACGAAATCAGACGCGCTGGGTATTAGCGCGTACACCCTACGCTTATACTCTTTATTAAATTTTATTATTATTGCGTGCGTGATTATTACTCCCAGTGTCAAAGCTCAAATCCATCGAATCATGCCACGTATAGTTAAAAATTTCGTTAAAAGAGTGATATTCTTTCGTCACCTTTCTATTTGCTATTAACGACAGGGTGCAACCGCCACCCCTCAACTCCCTTGTTAATTAATAATACTGCAATCCGTCGCAGTCATGCTATAACTCTTTCACATTATTAACAACCTGGAGTAATGTGAATATTTTTCAACCATGCGGTTCACGCGTGACACCCTCGCGCTGCCGAAGAGTCGGTCCAGCCGCGGAGCGCGTGTACCAAGTGGGATAGCAATAGCTCGAGCATTATTCCAATCGGGAAGTATGAATGAGATAGCATGAGTAAAGTAATTACGAAGGTATGCGGTTTAATTACTCCGCTCACAGAGGTGATAAGAGAAAGGCGAAGGAAGCATTCAAACGCTAACCACCCTGGCTACCTCTTGACCGAAGTTTATAATAATCCAAATAAAAATTAGAAACCATAAAATTTCAAAAATAATAGCTATTTGTCGCGGAATTTTCCATGGATTTGAGCTTTCCTACACCCGCGTACCCCTAGGACCCCCTAGTTTTGGGGTATATAAGGAGCGCGAGATCCTCAGGAAGCAGCATTTTCGCTCATATAACGAGTCGCGCTGCCAGTAGGCATAGACGTTACTCTGCAGAAAAGAAGTGCTATCCGTGGAATAGTTATAAGCCATCGCGCTCTTATATAAATAAGTCTACTACACTGCGCTATTAAATTCTTGATACAAGAAGCAACCAGTGCGTAAGTAACATCTCTTCTATCTACAAACGCTGTAAATTTACTCTTATAATTTGTCAAGTGTAAGCTCACTTTACTTTATTTAAAATAAAGGTCTCTTGTCGTAAAATTCTGTTTAATATAACTATTTAACGAAATTATAAATTTCTTACTTGTATTGCGCGAGAATTATTAAATTAAGTGGGGCAAAATACAGGGCAAACCATCCTCGGTGCTCCCAAAAACGAACAAGCGACTTCCCTGAATCTTCATCCTGGAAGCAGGGCGCTACGACTCAGGCGCCTGCTTCCTCCCTGAACTTCAAGCCAGGGGCGCCTACCGGGGCGCTTAAGTTAGGAGGTGTCCAGGGGACAACGGGCGCCTATTAAGGCGCTTTTCACCCCCTACGTCGTTCCCCCCACCTAACTGTGCACCACAGGGCAGCCCATAGGGCGCTCTCCGTCACAAACGCCCCATCTTTCCTTGGCGTGGGATTTGTTGCGCCCTCCCTGGGCGCTCCCCCCTCACGCTCTCTACACCTTGTCGCAAAATTGTACGCTCTTCCTCTCATTAGCATCCGAACAGTACCCACAAAAGAAAAGAGGTACTCTCCTTTTTTTTTATTATTTTTGGCCTAAACTCATTTCCTAAAGCACCACTAAGAACCGCGTCGTTCACGTGGCAGGCAGTAACTACGCGAATAATAACAATAACTATCATTGATCTCTCTCTCTCTCTCTCTCTCTCTCTCTCTCTCTCTCTCTCTCTCTCTCTCTCTCTCTCTCTCTCTCTCTCTCTCTCTCTCTCTCTCCCTCCCTCCCTCCCTCCCTCCCTCCCTCCCTCCCTCCCTCCCTCCCTCCCTCCGTGTGTGTGTGTGTGTGTGTGTGTGTGTGTGTGTGTGTGTGTGTGTGTGTGTGTGTGTGTGTGTGTGTGTGTGTGTGTGTGTGTGTGTGTGTGTGTGTGTGTGTGTGTGTGTGTGTGTGTGTGTGTGTGTGTGTGTGTGTGTGTGTGTGTGTGTGTGTGTGTGTGTGTGTGTGTGTGTGTGTGTGTGTGTGTGTGTGTGTGTGTGTGTGTGTGTGTGTGTGTGTGTGTGTGTGTGTGTGTGTGTGTGTGTGTGTGTGTGTGTGTGTGTGTGTGTGTGTGTGTGTGTGTGTGTGTGTGTGTGTGTGTGTGTGTGTGTGTGTGTTCACGTACTCTCGGTCCGCGTCCGTGTGAAACGGAACAAGACGGGTAAGAACAGAACCCGAGTCAATCTCTCACATATACTCCGTGGGATGGTACGGGCTGCCCACTAGGACGCTTATCCCCCACACTCCCCTCCTTATTTCGTGGGCAATGGGCTCGCCCATTTGGGCGCTTTATCCCCACGGACTCATACAATTACAACTTGGCAGATTGACTCGTTTTCTCATCTAACCCAGCAAAATTACCCCGATTAAAACATTTCATAAAAACTAAAAGAAAGGGAAGTAAATATTAACAGAGAGAAAGAGAGGAATTCAAATAAAGGAAACGTTACACGAATTACATGACTCTTACCACACTCGTTTACTTGCCTGACACTTGTCTTTTATATAATCATGGGTTCTTCTAATAAATTCGGTTTACAACCTAACAGTGCGACATCATGCCACGGTCTCGCCGAGGGGGAAGGAAGCGGCAGATTAAGAGGTTGAAATGGCGCCTTATCGAGGCTGGGACTTTTGATCCGCGCGTCTTCGATCAACCTCCGCCCCCCGACGCCTCCCCGAGACGGCACGGATCTCCGGGGCCGTTCGAGCTGCCACCTCCACAGCCGACCCCCTGCCCCCGACTAGTGCCCCCGGCACCGCCCTGCCGTATAGCACCACCACCAAACCCCGCTCCCTTCAGGCGCCCGCCGCCCCGGCTACCCCCGAGGACTGATACCGCCCCTATCCGGGCTCCCACACGTCCCGCAAGGGTGGACCGCCAGGCCCGTCCACCCCTGCGGCAAGGCCTCCGCATAACGAGCGACGAGGCCTTCGTCGGGTCGCTCCTAAAACTTGCACTATCCGGCAAGGCGACCCCTCGATCTATCGAAGTTTACCGCAGGCTCCTCAAGCCCCTCGAAGGAGCACCTCCTCCGAAACGAGGAAGGCGTGCGGAGGAGTAATTGTAAAATAATAAAAGAAAATATATATATATTCCATAACCGGATGAAAATTTTTTACTCACAAACTCACAATCAGTTACGCTCCTGGGGAACCACGGTTTACGCTCGGCCCCGGTTACTTCCCCCCTCCCCCAGGACGTAACACCTATCAATTAAAGTTTTCGTGCGGATTATCTGGCTACAAAGAATTATTAAGGCATGGTTTTCCGCTTCATTGCGAACGCTCAATCGAAAACTCGAAAATTTAAAATTTCAGAGCAGAATTTTACATGAAATTTTCCAATTTTTACACATTAAAGTCTCACAGTTGAAAAACGATAGGGATAGAGATTGTTTAATTGTGCTTGATGAAATAAATATATCAGCAGGTACCGTTTTCAACATATCCACTAATTCATATGTAGGGTACGTAACTTTACCTGGGCATAATAACAACGACATTGCGACCAATGGCTTAGTTTTTATGCTTGCAAGCATAGGGCACAAACTGATGGAAATAAACTATGGCTTATTACTATACAGCTAAAAATACAAACGGTTCCGTGTATAAATATATAATTCTTGAAATCATTCAGAAAGCAGAGAAAATAGGATTACGCGTTCAAGGGATAGTTTCTGATATGGGTTCAGCAAATCAAGCCATGTGAAAAGAATTTAACAATGTCACACGTCATTCTGTAGTTAAAAATAAATGTGTACATCCGTATAATGAGACTCGACACGTATATTTCTTTCACGATAGCTCACATGCGCTAAAAAACTTTAAAGAAGGAATGCTTAACCACAAGTTCATCACGAATCCTAAATATTATGTAGAAAAATATAATTTACCGACGAATACAGCACATTTAGCACATTTCACTGAATTATTAGACTATCAAAAAAGCTCTTTATTGCATTTGGAACCAAAATTGCGACCAGAATACCTCGATAGATCGTCACATTTTTTCAAAATGAGGGTTAAAAGTTTCTCTCATGTTATGAGTCACGCAGTAAGTACTTCTTTACAATTTTTGGCAACTGAGAAGTTGAAACCTGAATATCAAACTTCGTGGCTGGTGGGACAAATTTGTAAATGGTTTGAGATTGTTAGTACACGGATAATTACATTTGCTTTGAGTCGACACAATTTGCATAAATATAATAATTAACTATAAATTTTCTAAGAAAATTTATAGATTTGATTTCACAACTCAATTTTGGTGTTAAAGGCGATTGGAAACCATTTCAAAAAGGAATGATTTTAACAACTCAATCATTAATAGATGTGACCGAATACTTATTAATGGAAAAAAATTACAATTACGTACTAGGTAGCCGATTTACGCAGGATTGCCTTGAAAATCTTTTTTCCGTTCTACGTAGTAAACATTGCATCCTAAATGCTCTTTAGTTTAAAAATAATTTAAAGTTAACAATGATATCTCAGTATATCAGAAAGGTATCCACTAGTAACTACAACTTCGATGATCGTGAGTTTTTACCAGATTTTTTGACAACCATTAAACAAAAAAATATATCGTACAGAATTGATGATGCACCAGTTACCGAGTATGTTATACAGACAGAAGTTATTATGAATACAATAGATTTGAATATTTTATACTATGTTGCTGGATATATTATTACCAGCATTACGAAAAAATAATCGCTGTCTCTCATATGTCGGAGGCAAAAGAGTTGATTTCACACATTATAACAGATTAACGGCACTACGATGTTACGGTGAAGAAACTTTATTTTTTGTGAATCAGTTAACTTTTGAATTTTTTTAAAAAATGGAAGAAATGTTTAGAGCGTACGAAAAAACAAATTTATTTAGAAATAACATTAACGTAAAAAAATATTTAACAGAAAAATTCTTAGCTATGCCATACACAATACCACATTGCCATAATTTAAAACAAAAAATTGCGAGTCAATTTGTTATTTTTAAATTAAAAACGCGAAAAAAAATCGCTCTAAAAATGCAAAAAAATTTTGCAAGTAAAACAATGGCCGTGCATTATAATGTCAATTAAGACATTGTAACAATTCGATACTCCGTAAAGTATCCCAGATAGCCAAACGTGCTGAAGCATAAAAGTGGCAAGTCTTGTCGGATTTGTTTGTCGTTGCTATGCTGGACCTAGTGCAGCACATGTTACATACAAAACTTTATACGTTTAAAAACTATAATTTTAATAATATAATTTATTCGTATATAAATTAATAATGTTTTGTTAATAATATTATTTGAAATTGTTACTGAAATTAAAGTTTTGATGAGAAACATTGCATAAAAATTATTAAGCTCAGTGTTGGCATAACTATTCGTATTAGCGATGGATAATCAACGTGAAATATTCATACTAGGGATATCATGCCGATAAGCCGATTAATTACAAAATCGTCTTTTGCAACTTTTTTCTTAATAATATATATTATGGATTAGTAATATTATTACTTATTGCTTCGTTCAATGATGGTTTTAGACAGTCTCGAGAAAGAGGCGTCAGGGCCGATAGCATACGGTCGCATGGGGAAGGGATGAAGACTAAGGGCAAGACCCAATCATATACTGAACATTTACTTATTCTTTAATATAATTGGTCTTTGCCCTTAGTCTTCATCCCCTCTCTATGCGACCGTATGCTACCGGGACTGCAATCTGCGATCGCTGATTCAAAGCTTTCTATGGATATCAGTAACTGCGCGTGCAAGTTTTTGATTAATGTACAAAATACCTACAGAACATACAGAATAACTTCAAAAACTAATTTTTAAGAAGTTTACTACCATAAATAAGTAAAAGGTAAAACTAAAGTATTTTAATATTTATATCTATTTCTTGCATGTACTTTATACCTTAACCTATAAACTACAGTCGCATGATTTGACGTCGTTATGAAACTATTTATTATCAATTTGTTTCTTTTTAATAAAGCAGTTTGGTAATATTCAAGAACAAACATATGCGAATTACAAATATTAACAGTTCAACTTGTTTAACCCGTATAATTATTGTGACTTTTGTCTCTTGTATAATAATTTATTGTAGGTTATCTATTTCTTTCCTTTTTGATTTATTCACAAATATTATGTGAAAATTATTTCTTTTTAATTTACAAACTGACAAACAATTATAATTCTGTTCCGATATTTACTAGTATTGAAAATCTATATTTTATATTATGTATATTATAAATTTTGAATACTTTAGTAATAGCCGCATAAATATCGGAATGCAACTTATATTGTAGAATGCTGTATAAAAAGTAGAAACTGATAAAAGTTCCATAATTATACTTATCAAAAATTATTTTTTATCTATCAAAGGTATAATAATATCAATTTCTTTATTTTGTTTTACTTCCAGATTGGTCGATGTTATTTTGACTCCTTGATTAACATCTACAGTAATATTTCATTATATAAAAATATATCATTAATAATGAAACATCTTAAACAATCCATAGACACTAATTTTTGTAGCCGTCGTGCTTTTCGCCACATTTCTTCTCGTCAACGTCAACGAATTGTAGCTGAGTTGACACGTAATCGCGTCGAAGCATCAAATAATTCATTATGCAGTTGTAACAAAACTCTCGAACTTAAGGATTCTGTTAATCATTTTATTCCAATTAACAATTCAGTAACTAAAGAACAGTCGGATGATTCAAATTTAGAGTTAAACTCTAATGTAATTAATTTAGAAGTTCAGAATGTTTTAAGTGAGAATGAAGAAAGTTTTTTAGATACTAGTACAACCTATGTTAGTGACAATGATGAATACAATGAATATGAGGATAATGTAGTAAACTATGCATCTACATTCACTGAAAAACTTGCAACTTGTTTTATACAAAGTGGTATTAATCATGTACAAGGAAATATGATTTTAAACACGTTACGCTGCCATAATTGTTTCTCAAATCTCCCGAAAGATGTAAGAACTTTATTAAAACTCTTCGCAAATCCATTATATTAAGAAATGTTCCTCCTGGCGAATATCTTCATATAGGTTTTGTAGCAGGAATAACCAACAGTCTTTGGAATGTTTCACGAGCTATGATTCCTCAAAGTTTAGAAATAGACTTTAGTACCGATGGTGCTATCTTAGACAAGTCAGGTCAAATCCAAATTTGGCCAATCCAATGTAAAATTGCCAACATTTCCGGTAGTATGCCCGAAATTATCGGTATTTATCGAGGAAAACGTAAACCTTTTAGTGCTTTCGAGTTTTTTAAAGACTTTATTGATGAAGTGAATTTAGTGATCACAGAGGGGGGAATAATGTTTGAAGGTAATAGATTATCTATTGTTCTCAGATGCTTCATAGCCGATGCTCCAGCCCGAGCATTTGTTCTAAATCACAAAGGTCATACATCTTTCCATCCATGTTCGAAATGTAAAGTGTCCGGCGAATTTTATGAGCGACGACCTGTATTTCTCGGAATTGATCATATTGTTCGTACAGATGAAGAATATGCTAAACGACAGGATAAAGATCATTATAAACAAGGAAACTCTCCACTATCACACCTTCCAATTGGTATGGTTAGTCAAGTTCCTTTCGAAAGCATGCATTTGTTATATCTTGGTTTAGGAAAAAAGTTGTTTTCAGCGTGGGTAGGCGGTCAATATTCAATTTCGAGTAGACTTGCAAGTTCTAAAGTAGCTGAGATTTCAGCAAGGTTTATTCATCTGATTCAATATTATCCAAGAGATTTTAACCGACCACCAAGACAGATTGAAGAACATTCAAACTATAAAGCAACTGAAGTTCGACACTTTATTCTTTATACCGGACCAGTAGTTTTGAATGGTATTTTACCGAATGAATTATATACACATTTCTTACTTTTACACGCAGCATTGCGTTGTTTATCTTTTAGTTCACCAACGAAAGAACAATTAATTTTTGCAGAGCTTGCTTTACGTTTGTATGTAAGAAAGTGTCCAACATATTATGGAATATCTTTTATGTCCTTTAATGTTCACGGACTTTTACATGTTGTTGAAGATGTTAAAACTTTAGGTCCTCTTGAGTTATATTCTGCCTTTACATATGAAAACAACATGCGTATTTTCAGAAGATATTGCAGAAAACCTCATCTTCCTTTACAACAAATTGCGCGTAGAAGGGTTGAAGAATCAAATTTTCGCTACAGAAATTTAAACAAAAAATTACTTCAAAACCAAACTAAATTATTAACTGTTCGTAAAAAACATAACACTGGTTCAATTCCAAAGGAACTATATGGTGCACAGCAATATTCTGAGTTACAGACACAGAAATTTACGTTAGGCCTTCAATTTCATAATTGCTGCTGCATATTGCAAGATAAATCTATTTGCATTATTGTAAATATTTTGGTATTTCAAAAAACAAATTATTTGGTTATTAAGAAATTTCGTTGTATTAAAAATTTTTATGATGTGGGAATTTCATCGACTTCTGTAGGGGTTTTTAAGTGTTCAATGTTGAGTACTGAAACTTTTGTTGTGCCTGTAAGTGCAATTGAAGCAAAATGCTATCAAATGCCTTATTGGCAAAATGATACTGCTGATTTTAGTAGCTCTGATGAAACATCAAATGCACAATGTATTATTAATGATGAGTTCATTATAATGATATTAATATAATGATACAATATTGTGCAACTATTTTAACTATTACTTTGATATTAACTTTTTTGTAATTTTTAAATTAATTGCTTTCATACTTAAGATTATATTTTGATTATATTTAAGACAATATTTTAAATATACATATGTTATATAAAATTAATATTATAATAAATCATTATCATGCAAAGACATACTGTAATATTATTAATTTTACATTAAACATTTTATATTACAATTTTATATTACAATTTTATACATTTGTATAAAAACTTTTGATATATTAAATTGATATATTAAAAGATCAGTTATAAATATATATTTGAGTCATGATGCGGTTGTATAAAGAACTTTCTTCATCAATAAAATTAATCCTGAACAAGATAACGTCACATGTAAGCAACAAAGTTGTATTTTGTACATAAATAAATGTTTCGTATACACACACGCACACACGCGCGCAGGCGCGTATATTCGTCATATATATGTATATACACGTACATACATATATATAATATGTATAATATATAATTGCGCGTGCGTGCGTGTGTGTGTATTAAACCATTTGCAATACAAATATACAATATTTAGAAAAATTTGATTTTGTCAATTAATAAATAAATACAAATAAAAAATTCTATAACAGTTAATAAATAAATATACGTTAAGCCGTTATTAATAAGTTTAACATTACATTAACACTCTTATTACTCTTTGGTTGGAAAAAGTATACATAGCATTATTAAATACTTAGCCATACTAACTGCACTAATTTACAATGTATCTTTCTCTTTCCACATTGGAAAGAAAAAAACACTCTGAATTAGTACAATTAGTATGACTAGTTATTAATAACACCATGTTTATACAAATTGGACGCTTCTACCATTAACAGGATATATGTTTTGTATTATTTATTTCAGATTGGATAAAATGAAACGAACAATGCGAAATATAAAGCAGCCAACGCGTTTTGCAGATATGGTTCCATTTGACACCTCCTCATCTGAGAACGAGCCACCTATCAATCGAAGGCGTTTGTTAAATGATTCAGGATCTATTAAAGATGATATTGAACAACTCAAATCAACATTGACTACTTGTTCTAAAAAAGAACGACCGAAACAAGATAAACATGTCCGAAACACATTCACGTCAAAACACTCTTTCTCACAACCTTTACTAAAAAAGAATACCTTCTCTCATAAGAAATTTCCTTTAACTAATAAATCATTTTCACAAGAGAACCATTCTCTAATTCCACATTCTCCATCTGTCTGTGCTGTTAATGTAGAGTCACGCAATCAACGCTCTGTGCATCCACATTCATCACCAAATCGTACTACCCATGTATACAGGAACTGCTCTGTAACTCCGCAGTCTCCATCTAGCAATACTGCCCACGTAGATTCTCGCAGTAAGCGTTCTCTGAGTCCACAATTATTACTCGACCACATTACCCATATAGATTCTGACAGCAATCACTCAGTGACTTCACATTCACCACTAAATCATACTACCTATGTAGATGTTCACAGGAACCGTTCTGTAACTCCACATTCTCCATCTGACCATACTGCCCACGTAGATTCTCGCAGTAAGCGTTCTCTGAGTCCACAGTTATTACCCGACCATATTACTCATATAGATTCTGAAAGCAATCATTCAGTGACTTCACATTCATCACCAAATCATACTACCTATGTAGATGTTTACAGGAACCGTTCTGTAACTCCACATTCTCCATCTGGCCATACTGTCCACGTAGATTCTCACAGTAAGCGCTTTCTAAGTCCACATTCATCACCCAATCGCATTACTCAGATAGATTATCACACCAATCGCTCAGTGACTCCACATTCTTCACCTGCCCGCACTTCCCAACTAGATTCTCATAGTAATCGCTCTTTGAATTCACATTCATCACAGGACCGCATTGCCCAAATAGATTCTCAAAGCAGTTGCTCAGAAACTCAACAATTGTCAACAAACCGTATTGCTCATGCAGAGTCTCACATTAACCGTTCTCCCTCTCTTTTATTTGTTCAACGTAAATACCAAACATCACACTATTACTCTAATAAGCATTCCACTCATTCATCTGTACAAACAAAACATATAAGTGATTTAGACTCTCACCATAATCACAAACGATCCATTTGTCATGACAAATTCTCTGCACACGACCACCAGTTATGCGGAAGTGGTAAATATTGTACTATTTTATTAATATTATAATTTTACGTCAATTAAAAATATAAACATTGAATATCTCAATTTAAATTTTCAGATTTAAAAACTTGTATCCACAAAAATACGAACAATATTTCACGTCCGTTACAATGTACAATATCATCAAAAAATTCATTAAACGATGATCTGTCTCTAATTCGAAGCGATATTTGGTATGAAGAATATATAAGTTTGAAGATACACATACATACATACTGTAACCGCCGCTCGCGAGCGACGGCCAACTTCGCCTCAGCCCCTGGTCGCGGCCCTGAGCCGCCCGGGTGTCGGGGCGACTATCTTCGCGAAATTTCCCGACGTCACACTAAGTTGGGCGCCAGGTACGTTAAGCGTACCACTTTGTGTGAACCAACTCGCAAACAAATGTTACAATACTTGAATCTCGGGAAAGACGGGCGCACGCTAGGCGACCGGGGCGTTAGCGGCTCCGAGATCCAGCTGCTCAGCCCTCAAATGGCAGAGGGGGAGGTTGGGTGCGGGCGGATGGAATCGGGAAGGCGAGAGAATTACATACACGACACAAATGTAACAGAAAAAGTAACAGTTGTATTTGACCGTAAGAATTACAGTAGATGACGACTCTGCGGAGCGGTGGCGGCTCGCGCGCGTTACCAGCTGACATCCGCTGGGTATCAAATGGTGCGAGAACGGTATATTGAACGAGCGGGTTATGATGCGTACGCGGGAACTCTCCGACTTGTCTTACGCTTAACCCGGCGTCGCTGGAGGACGCCGACTCCCGCCAGGATGACCTCGCCAAGGGCGAACGGGACGGATCGCAACTCCGAGCCCGCGCGACACGCGACGGACTCGTGTTCTCCCGTGCTCCCACGATTCTTGCGAAGGATAAGCGCGACAATTATTAATTATTTGCCAGTCCGGTGGTATGAGACGATTGCGTCGATAATAATCAGAGTACGCTCACCGAAGAACTCGCAATAACAATGCGATCGACCAAATTATACAACAATAACGACTGAATTCTTATACGACGCGACAAGATACAGCACGGGAATAACCCGCGACACGACGACCGGACGAAACGACAATTGACTCGGCTGCGGATCGGGACGCACACGCAACGCGAAACTATCATGAAATACACAGCACGCAGCGAAATCACGCGGACGGGCGCGATCGGGCGAGACGACGAGGCCCCGTTGAATCCGCGAGCTCGGGATTCTCATAAACACGCCGAAAGATTTTGCGATAAGTACGCGATTTCCTCGCGGCTCGCCCAACCCGCGAAATCGGTGGCTTTACAGTATGTGTGACGCTCGTCTCACCACTTCGCCTCTCTCCTGCTGGCCTCCTCCGGGTCGGGATGACTTTCGTCCCTACGTCCTTCCTTACAACTTGGCTCGGGAACTCGGGACACACACACAGTTTTTATCTCTACGTCCGCAGCACGAGTGAGGAATCCTGGATCTCGCGGGAGCCGCTCGGCGGCGCGCCCTACCCTGCCTCCGGCGCTATAGGCCCTTATTGGCTGATTTCGCGAAAATCGATTTTCGCGCAGAGCGCGGTGCCCACGCTGTCGCCGGCTGATCGATCCACGCACGGCGGTCGATGATTATGGGCCCCGGGCACGGGAATCCTGGCGCTTTCTCGCGCGCCCGACTCTTTTCTCCTCGCCCGGCGTATCCTCCGCCATCGGGGCGTCATTTCCTCCTCGACGGGGCGTCGGCGTATCTTGAGTTGTCGTGATTCTTCCGCCGGACTTCCCGCGGTATCGGGTCTGCAATTGCCCCGTCGGGATGTCGGCATCGCGCGCCGTCGCTGGGTCCTGAAAGCGTGATTCAGCGGCAGTATCGGAATTCTTACATGGCACAAACGGTAGGCAAGATAAGGGCGGCATTACCTGCGGACCCCCGCTTAAAAGGGTCTTCTTTGACTCCCTCGTTGCCCGTTCCTCTGCAATCTCCGGGAAGATTTTCCGTTGAGACGAGACGTCCGACAACTACAACGAGATCTTCATAGCCACCGATCTCCGCCGCACCCGCGGTATAACGCTCGCAAAAATCTTAACAAGTAATTAGATGGACAGCACGTGGGACGTCACACACACAAAGTACAAGAGAATACGCTTTTGCGTCCGCTCCCGAGCGGGAGGACGCAGGGCCCGCGGGATGTTATTGCGTAAGGGCCCTCAGGGCCTTGTGACGGACAGCAGCCTGCGGCTGTCACGTCACAATACATACATACATACATACATACATACATACATATATAGCTTAAAGATACTTTTTTATATTCCAATTTTATATTATTTTAGGAACATTAAACGACAATTGCAAGATATGCCAAAAAGGATTATTGATCAACTCGGGTAAATTTATGGACTATAAACTATAATCTAAAAAAATTACATGCATGCATGTGCGCGCGCGCGCGCGCACACACACACACAAATGTTACTACAAAAAGTATTACAACGTTGTGAGCATAAAATATAATACGTATTATTTATGAAATATTTATGCATATTTTTAAGATCAACAATTCAGGCTGAAATACGAAAGGTCAAGACTACTCTAATACAAAATATCAAGGTTCCATGCAAACCAGCATGTCTTCCTCTTAAGACTACAGAAGACATAAAAATGTTTGATAAGCTGCCAAACGAAGAATATGACAATGTTGTGAGTAAAAAAGCATACATGCATTTTTATATACATATTTGATGTAATAATAATTTAAGTTATTACTGTTTTCATTTCCTACTATTGTGTGAAATGCTGTCTATTATTGAATATAAGATTTAAAAATTTTTAATTAAATAATAAGTAAAAATCAAACTCGTGTGTAAAGCAAATTGAGAAAGATAAAAAAATCAAGAAATGAATGATCATGGCATAAATATTATAATAAAGTCTTTTTATCTGATTATTGTAGGTTAGATATCTTACAATTAGTCATATTGGTGGATGGACAGCACGCAGCTGTGCCAATGCTATTTTAAAGGAAGCTGTAAATGACGAGGTCTTTTATGACTTCACTTTTACAGGTTACAAGAGAAAAAATGTTTTCAAAGATTTACGTTTTGCAAAGGCTTGTGAAGGTGTGTATTTCTCTTTAAAAGCTAATATGTTAATTATCCTCTGATTGGTATTATTTTTCGTGTAATAAATACTTTCCAATTTTTTAAAATACTCGTAGCGTCATTGTTAAATCTGATGATTAAATTGATATGTTATTTTTAGTTTCAATTCGTTATTAAATATATATCAACAAATTATATTGACTACGTAGATATGCACTTTAGAGAACTGAAAAATATATATTGAATAACGATATTAAAAGTTCTTATTAACACCAAGATCCGCTTTGATCATGAAAGGCATTTATCTTATTTCTATTGTGTTATATTAGTCTTTTCAAGATAAATTATATTACTTATTTTTTCTGAATATATTCTAGAAGCAATGGCGGCAAATCCCAATTTTAAATTAACGCAAGCTGTATTTAAGGAGGCTATTACCGAAGCACTGAGGTCTTCAAAGCAACGATTCCGAAACCGACAAAATATGCAAGTTGAAAATAATTATAGCTGTGATAATATTGATGAAAGTGATAGTGCCTCAAATAGCGAGGAGGAAAATTAATTATATAGTATTAATTATGCTAAGAAAAGTATAAACGAGTATCAATACATATACTGAACAGTATATATATTACATGTTATGTTCTTGAAATTATATTGACATTTATTTTATATTTTTGAAATTTTATTATGCTGTATTCTTATAAAATAGAATTTAATAATAAACCAAAGATGTATGCGTGACGAGTATATTCATACTCAATACAAAAGAATATTCCTTATTTATTTAAGGATGTAATAAAGATATATTAACAGCTATCTCTATGGTAACATTTCATGGTGTATTTGTTATATATATATTAACTGTATTATTAGTACATATTGCGAAGTAATATAATATGATCTTAATTTTATGGTCTATATATTATATATCTTAATTAATAAACTTCTTTTTTTCCATAAAATTATAAGAAAAAAAGTTTTGTTTAGACGCGCGCGCGTGTGTGCATTGTCAGAGTTCCAACATATCTAACAGCTTTTTGTATTTATTGCACAAAACCGTTATTATATACTACACAAATCCGACAAAGTTTGTCAGCACAACGACAACATGTCGTGTCGCAATGTGTCAGCAAACCGTGCTGCTCACATACGCTTCATTTGCCGACTCAATTGTTGCAAATATGCCGACACGTCTATGCGTAGATGTGAATGCGCTATGTCGGCACAATGCCGATAGTTTGCTATCTGGGATTAGACTGATTAACGTTAAGTATTTAACTAATAGTTAGATATTGTCAAGATATTGTTGTTCTATTTCATACATTATTCTATTGTTTATGTATTTTATACATTAATCTTCTGTTCACGTTTTAATATATTTAATACATTTATCTCTTGTATCTGTATTTCAAACATTTATATTTATGTATTTTAAAGACTGATAATTGTTCTTCGTTAATTTTATGTTTAAGAATAATGACTGTTTATTTATGTTTGAGAATAAAATGTTTTATTAATATTAAGTGTGACGATTTATTTTTTAGTAATTTGCTCTATTGTCTTTGGATAAACTTGGAATTGTCCTAATTTTTTAGAAAAAGAACATGACCATGCATACACCACCAGGATTACTACTTTCTTGGGAACATATTGCCAAATATTGCAAAAAATAATTCTATGTATGTTAGAAGAACTGAAGACTAAAATTCATCTTACATTTCATCATATTGAAAAATTGTTAATATTAATTTTATTTATTAATTATATACATTATATTAAACATTTATTTTACAAAATTGAGGAATTGAATTACATTTATTACATTGTAGGGAAGGATATTTTATTATAAAATAAAATATTGAAGTACACCGAATATTGAAAATTGTTAATATTACTTTATACCCTAGGTTTACCGTGTCTATGTTTGCTGTATTAAACGATTATTCCAAAATTGTCATTAAATTTTGCTAGTTTAAAATTTGCTAGAATTGTATTTATTATACAAAAAAATCTATAAATATAATTTATTAATTTTTGATATATTTAACATTGGATAAGTGCAATCATTGCAAGCAATTCGGTGAACTTTATTGGCACACCTTAATATTATTTCTGTTACAATAATATTGAATTTTTTTCTCAATAGTATTGCTGCAGTGACAAAATTTGAAAAAATTTCAGCACTTGATTAAATTCATAATTAAATTACAATTTGTGGTTATTTAAAACATACATTACTAATGAAAATAAGTTAACATGTGAAATTATGTACAATTTCAATACAGTGTTCTATTACACAAATTGATTTGAAATATTTAGCTTCATTTGCCCCTTTTGCGATATGTGTATTTCGAAAATTTATGTTTTCTAATCATAGGTTTAGCAAATTATATATATTGTGACGTGGTAGCTCAGCTGCCACGAGTAGCAGCGTTCCTCCCCCGTCACAGGCTGCGAATTCGCGCCGTACGGGGAAAATAGGCGAGAGGCGAGAGGGGATCTCCATGGGGAACCGCGACAGACCTAGCGAGCGTAGTATTAATTTCTTATATTTTTGATTTCTTTGCGCGGCGGCCGTCTTCCGATGGAATGCGGCGAGAGAGCGAGAGAGGAGGAGAGAGAGCGACGACGATGCGGGGAAGGAGGAAGGACGCCACCGGTGCCCGGGAGAGACGAGCACGCGGCCCGCACGGGGATTCGGCGTGGCCCTGGGAGAGCCACGGCCGGAGCCTAAGGCGGCGGTGCCCGCCGACACCACAACGGAACGTCCCGGAGGGCTGTGGAGGAGCCCGGATGGGACCAAACGCGTCGAGGGAGGCGTCGAGTCCTCTCACGAGGAACGGAGGTCTCCGCGTGCGCTGCCCCGGCTCGGGAAATGGCCCAGCGGGAGAAAGAATATTTTGCGGGGGCCTGCGAGGCCCCCGGAAGGATTACGGCGCGCACGTCCCTGCGTACGCAGGACTGCGTGCCTTGCAGCAATTGGGTCGCGGCGCGGAAACAATGCGCATGACTGGACGGGGGGTCGCGGCGTCGATCCGGGATCGACCGCGATCCACCCCGCTTTTGCGTGCGAACGGTCCCGCCGTTAAGTTGCGTGTCGTGTCCCTGGTGAAGTATCGGTGTGGCTTGTGCGAGGCCTCAACCAGGGCAAAGGGACGAGCCTGGAGACGAGGGAGGACGTCGCCAGGACATTATCAGTGAGGTGGCCTGTCCAGATAAGTTACTGTGAGCGGTTGCCGGCCGGCGGGGTGTTCCCGGGCCCGTTCTGCATCCGCTTTTGTGTTGGTGCGTGACTCGCGTGGACCGCAGGGCGGTCATACGTTCGTGTCATTAATTGGGAATATATCGGATGCAAGCGGGCGGGACGCCGAAGCGCCGAGCCACGGGGAGGACGATCGTGAAGACGCGTGGGTTCCGTCGGAGATTCCCCTCGACCGTGCGCGCCGCAAAGCCCTCGCGCGAGCGAGTATCGCGTCGCGAGTAGCGGGTGGACGGGACTTCCGGTTTCGCGACGGTGTGTAGTGCGGTAGCGGCCGGCGATTATTGTGTGACCCCCGCGAGACACGTGGTCGCGTTCTCTAGTTGCCGGGAGTGTCGGCACGTTCGAACGTCCGGAATTCATGTGCGCGGAAGATTCCATCGTCTGTCCTTGTCGGCCGCGTGCCTACCGCGGGAGCTTCCCGCGTATCGTTAGCGTCTCTGTTTGGTTTGATTCGCGCCGGGGCGCCGCCTTGTCGGAACGCCGCATGCCGCGTCCCGCGATATTATTGTTTTCGTCTGATTATTAATTTTTAATAAAGATCGTTATCTGTTAAATTCAGAGCCTAATTTTCTGGTGTGTCGTCCGCCACTTCGTGTTACCGCATTCGCCTGCTCCCTTACGATTCACCCCGCCCCTCTACCGTTAGGCAGAGCTGGTCGAGATTGTCGCGCGAGGATCGAGGACACCTTGGCGTAACAATTTTCGCGAATTGACGCGTCGTCGAGCGCGTCTGGCGCCCAACAATTTTCGTGATAACGCGTGGCCGAGATTCGAGCGCGATAAACACGGCATCGGGGGTACCGGTTACCCTATCGGTCTCGCTGCTTTTTGCTCGCGGCTTTCCCGGTCAGGAAAAGTCGTGACAATATATATATATATATATATATATATATATATACATACATATATATATATATATATATATATATATATATATATATATATACAGGGTGTAATGTAATCGGAAGCCATCCCGTAATGGAAAGATAGACGGGATCGAGATGAACATAAAAGTCCAATATTGTCTTGGGTTAGGTCTATCAATAATCGAGATATAAATTTTTCAAATTGTACGAATGAGAGCGCGCCGTGTGAAGAACCGAGACGCTCGAGCTGTAGCGCGGCCCACTGTGTCGAGCATTGGCTGCCGGCGGCGGGGGGAAGAAGGAGAAGCGGTGCCGCTGCCTGTGCTTCGCCGCCCTCGCGTCTCACTGCACCGCGCCAATACTCGTGGCAATGGCAGCTATGCACATTCGCAATTACTTGACAAATTAGGACAGTTAGCAAAAATATGACAAATTAAAACCGTAATAAACTGCTGTGATTAAGAAAGTCGAAAGAGCGAAAGCGATAGATACTTATGGAATCTACAAATAATCTAATTTTTATCGTAATTGTGAATAAGTAAATTAATAAAAGTTTTTCGTACATTCACGAAAGATTCTTTCTTTTCCTTAAATATCTTGTATCATGCCTGATCTAACGATTTCGTGATTAAATTATACGATACGATCGTAATTATACTTGGAGATGTTAATGTCACCAGTATGGTTAACAAGAAAGCGTTTTCTTTCGTTATTATACAATAGAGAACTTAAGTTTACGAAATATTCCAACAGAACTATTAAACACGATGTCTCCGTAGATATTTTGTCATATTCCAACGAGAAAATATACTTTCCTAACAGGAAACGAGAGAACGATAGACAATGATATCACTTCTTGAAATTCTTTTTTTTTTTATTCAGACAAGTAATGGATTACGAAAGAGAAACCAATTAGATTTTTGTATTTTTCTTGATATCTATTCTGAATCAATCAGTAAAAATCTGTCGTAATTAATAATGTAATTAAAGATAAAAGAAATTCCGAGTTCCCTATCGTTATGAAAGAAAAACTCTTCGTTATATTAATAACATTTGATATTGAACATCTCTAAGCATAATTATCGTAGAAGGCATAATCTATTGTGAAATCGTTACATCAAGAGATATTTTTCTATCGTGTTATGAACAATGAGTGTAACATATTATATGGATATATCGTGCATTTTATAATTTTCTAATTAAATATTTACGAAATGAGAATGTATGAAGAATCAATCGTAGATATTAATTGTGATAAACCTTTGTTAATTTAACATTCCATGGAAAAAAAACAATAAGAAACGATGAGAGAATTTGATGCGGCAAATATTATAATACACTTATAAAAGAAAATTATCACTTTAAGAATCAATTGTAAATTTATGTTAATTTTTTATTAATGTTTTCATCAAGGATTTAACAGTACGACACAATTCGATAAGAAACAAAGTTAGAATTGTATGATACTGTAAATAAGATATTTAAGAAAAAGAAAGAATCTTTCGTGAATGTACGAAAAACTTTTATTAATTTACTTATTCACAATTACGATAGAAATTAGATTATTTGTAGATTCCATAAGTATCTATCGCTTTCGCTCTTTCGACTTTCTTAATCACAGCAGTTTATTACGGTTTTAATTTGTCATATCTTTGCTAACTGTCCTAATTTGTCAAGTAATCGCGAATGTGCATAGCTGCCATTGCCACGAGTATTGGCGCGGTGCAGTGAGACGCGAGGGCGGCGAAGCACAGGCAGCGGCACCGCTTCTCCTTCTTCCCCCCGCCGCCGGCAGCCAATGCTCGACACAGTGGGCCGCGCTACAGCTCGAGCGTCTCGGCTCTTCACACGGCGCGCTCTCATTCGTACAATTTGAAAAATTTATATCTCGATTATTGATAGACCTAACCCAAGACAATATTGGACTTTTATGTTCATCTCGATCGCGTCTATCTTTCCATTACGGGATGGCTTCCGATTACATTACACCCTGTATATACAGGGTGTTTGGTAAAGATTTATGCAATTTTTATAAGCAGGTAGAGCGCATTAAGCTGAACATAAAATCCTCATCGTTTTTCCATTTTCACAATAGTTAACGAGTTATAGACTTGTAAAATTTTCTGTATTAGCCCGGCCTACCGGCAAATGCAAGCACGCCGAGCGCCCGACCGCGGCGGCCGCCCATCCCTAGCGCTTGAACCTTGAGATTGCTAGGCGCGCGGAGGGAGTTGTTACAACAAGCGGCAATGGCTACGCACAATGTGTACGTGTACATACATGTGTATAAAAAAATATCAGTTCTAATGTTTAAGGAGCAATTACTAAATTTATTTTTTTTTAATAAATAATGATTATTTTTAATAAAAAATTTTTTTTGGTGATAGTCTTAAATGTCGTAAACTGTCATAAATTTTAAAAGAAGCTATTATCATGTGCTCAAAAACAAATTTATCCTTCTTTAAACAACATTAGAAAATTTTATCGATTAAAATGGAAATAACAACCAAATAAAATGTTTCAACTTTATATTCTTAATTTGTTTCAACTTTATATTCTTAATTAAAAATTAAATAACGAGGATATTTATATTTTTAATAAAATTAATCTTTGTGATAGACTTATAATACACGGAAAAAACTTTATGGTAAAAATTACTCTGGTAAGTAATAAACGCGTGACAAGGAGAAATTATGAAAATTTTTATTACGTTTTTCATCAAATTACGATAATATTTACATTACTTATATGATATAATTCTCTGAAATTTCTTCTTACAGTTCGTGGTTACTATCATAAATAATAAATCATACATAATTTTACTATAAAATTTTCTCCGTGTAGATTTACGAATATATGAATTTATTAAATGTTTGAAAACTTATAAACAATATTTATTTAATTCAAGAAAATTTAGTATGTAATGTGTGTGTATTTGGTGTGCGTGTGCGTGTGCGTGTGTGTGTGTGTGTGTGTGTGTGTGTGTGTGTGTGTGTGTGTGGTGTATGTGCGTACATACGCGAGAAAAGAATAATCACTTTGTGACAGGAAAATGAATAATCATTCCTTAGTTCGCGATTTTATATCACAATTATTATTCATGCTGATTACTATACAATACACGCACACGTAGAAAAATATGATTCTAGTTTTAAGAAAATCAATTATTCATTTTTAATTTTATTCTTTTTTAATAATTATCTTATTTTTAATGGTTGAAAAGAATATTATATTGATAATAAACACCTCACTTTACACAAAACAAATAATGTTTAACATTTTCGTGTATGTATCACACACACACACACACACACACACACCAAATACACACATATTACATACTAAAATTTTCTTGAATTAAATAAATATTGTTTATAAGTTTTCAAACATTTAATAAATTCATATATTTGTAAATCTACACGGAGAAAATTTTATAGTAAAATTATGTATGATTTATTATTTATGATAGTAACCACGAATTGTAAGAAGAAATTTCAGAGAATTATATCATATAAGTAGTGTAAATATTATCGTAATTTGATGAAGAACATAATAAAAATTTTCATAATTCCTCCTTAGCACGCGTTTACTACTTACCATAGTAATTTTTACCACAAAGTTTTTTCCGTGTATTATAAGTCTATCACAAGGATTAATTTTATTAAAAATATAAATATCCTCGTTATTTAATTTTTAATTAAGAATATAAAGTTGAAACAAATTAAGAATATAAAGTTGAAACATTTTATTTGGTTGTTATTTCCATTTTAATCGATAAAATTTTCTAATGTTGTTTAAAGAAGGATAAATTTGTTTTTGAGCACATGATAATAGCTTCTTTTAAAATTTATGACAGTTTACGACATTTAAGACTATCACCAAAAAAAATTTTTTATTAAAAATAATCATTATTTATTAAAAAAAAATAAATTTAGTAATTGCTCCTTAAACATTAGAACTGATATTTTTTTATACACATGTATGTACACGTACACATTGTGCGTAGCCATTGCCGCTTGTTGTAACAACTCCCTCCGCGCGCCTAGCAATCTCAAGGTTCAAGCGCTAGGGATGGGCGGCCGCCGCGGTCGGGCGCTCGGCGTGCTTGCATTTGCCGGTAGGCCGGGCTAATACAGAAAATTTTACAAGTCTATAACTCGTTAACTATTGTGAAAATGGAAAAACGATGAGGATTTTATGTTCAGCTTAATGCGCTCTACCTGCTTATAAAAATTGCATAAATCTTTACCAAACACCCTGTATATATATATATATATACCCAGACAACACGCTTGTCAAAATGAAAACTTTAAGAGAACTTTTTAAAGAAAACATTTAGATATCTTGGAAATGATGTCAAAATGGTAACATTTACCAGAGACGTCTACTAAGAGAGGTCTTTAAGATATCTCATTGAAGAGTCTTACTTAAGTTTCTTAAAAATGTTATCCTTATGACATCAGTTAAATGATATCAGCTTGATGTTTCATAAAAGATATCACAATGCTGTCCGATTTTTGAGCCGTCCATGCGTGTGTAGTTGACTTAGAAATCAGACAACACTAAGAAGTCTTTGAGATATCTGATTAAAGAGTCTCATTTAAGTTTCTTGAAAATGTTATCCTTATAACATCAGCTAAATGATATCAGCTTGATGTCTCATAAAAGATATCACAATGCTGTCCGATTTTTGAGCCGTCCATGCGCGTTGTAGTTGACTCTCATAAATTAGATAACATTATAATTAATATCTTGAATGAGAAATCCATTTGATATTATTTAAAAATTATCATAAAGATAATCTTTTCAAAAATAACGGTTTGCCTACAATTACTGTGCACAAAAAATGCACAAAATCTAAATTCATCATAAACAAAAACAGAATAATAAAAACCACTAATTAATCATTTAAACGCTTCAAAGTATTAATGCTAAAAATAGATCGCAATTTCCATCAAATTATTAAGGTTATGGAAAAAGATAAATTTAACAATATGAAATTAATAAGTAAATAAATTAATGCTACTTATTTCTAATGTTTTGCAAAATTTAATTGCTTTTATAAAAAATAATATAATTGCGTCAGTTTATAACATATTGGTATTATATGTATAAGACAATAACAAGTACTCATATTGATAAGTCAAATTGGCATAGCAGATAAGAGTACAAGGTTCGTCATCCTAAGGTTCCGGGTTCAAACCTACCAGCGGCAAGTAAGAATAAAATAATTTAATTTAAATTTAATTAATCAATAAAAATTTGTCCTAAATTTAGTATGTACTGTTGATAAAAATAATTTAAAAAAAATGAAATTTTTATTTTATTTTTTTATCTTTAGTTGCAGTTTAAAAATATCCGATTTAAAAAATCTTTTAGATATCCGATTTAAGAAATTTTTTAGATATCCGATTTAAGAAATCTTTTAGATATCAGTTTTATGATATCTTTCTGTTCTCAAAAAACGACGCATTAGTTAACATTCTGACATCATTATGTTATCTTTTAGAAGTCTCTTTATGTTATCATTTTCAGAAACAGGATATCTTTTAGAGATCTTTTTGGCAACATATTGTTTACTGGATATATATATATACATATATACTCAGGGAGTATATATGTATATATTTTTATTTATTTAAAAATCGCAATTCACTAATCACGGAATTAACATGGCTACCGTATTTCTAGAAAATCATGGGACTTCGTAAGGGTGGCTGGCGGGCTTATTTGAAAAGACTAAAAAAGGAGTATTACTTTTGGGGGGAATTCGACCTCTCAGTTTTTGACCGAGCACCACTACCTGATTCGCCGGATATCTTATACGACGATCCATCTTCACCAGGCCTATTTACGCTTTCCTTTCTAAAAAAGTCAACGAAGCCTCCCTCTCCCCCCAGCAACCTACGAAACCGCATCCATTACGTCACTCCGAATAGAGTGCCGACCCTTCCAGTGCCAGGCGCGTCCATCCCGAACATCAAACCCTCTTACTTCAGCATCAGGGTGCAGAGTAATAGCGAACGAGCCTCTCCGCGGAACTATACATTTGCTATTTCCTCCCCGAGGATATTCAATAGCTCATGCACCTCCCCTAGAAGAAAAAAACTGGAAAAATTGTGTAGTAAAATTAGGAAATAAGATCACAAATAAAATGTATATTAAATAATCTATTATTGCCATTAATTACGTCCTCTCGCGCCTGCTCACCCCAAGATCAGGACGCAACAGGTACTATACCACGTTCCAAAATTACTAACATGGCGAATTGGTTACCCATGGTAGGAGTATAACGTCGTTCCAAAACTCGTAGTTAGTTAACCATGAAGGTAACTTTCTTACCTCATAAAATTGAGAGGTTGGTGTGATTACCACAGCAAAACGCGTGGGAAAAGTACGAAACATAACCTAATTTAACCTAACTGTGTAATCTAAATTTAATTTATTTAAATTGAGAAATACTTTATATAACATTAAAACATGGACGATTTTTCTCTGATAAAAGGACGACATTGTTTACTTCTAAACAGTAAGCAAAAAATTAAAAGAACTAAGGACGGTGGAATATTTGTTATGAATAAAATTAGTAAGTACTTTATTGCAATGATATAGATTAAAATGGAAAAAAATAAAATTGTTTTAAGTTTATTTCATTTATATATTATGTATTTTTGAGGTGGATTAGTGTATGATCTGCCTTTGTTACCTGAGGTTGCGTCATTTTTTGATATTGCTGTAACAGAGAATACATCTGAAACAACTGAAGTGAATAGCTCAGGTAAATATAATTATTTTTGTATTTTTATTACAAACTATATGGCACGTACACAGCGTGTCAACGATTCTTTCCATTCTTCTAGCGAGTTTATATAGAACATATTCTATATAAACTCGCTAGGGGAATGGAATGAATCATTGACTTGCAGTGTACATACATGAAACAAGCATATAATCCATAAATAATTATCATTTTAATTAATTACATTAATTTCAGATTCAAATTGTAATGAAAAAAATGATAAAAACTTAACAAGTTGTTCAAATGTACACAAAAGTATGTTGAGAAAAGCAATTGTACAATATTAATTTTATTTATTTATTTAGTTTATTTTACTTCCAAGCTATACAAAACAATAAGAAGTAATTGTTTTTATTTCAGATTCTAATTCTAATCAGACTGATGAAAGTTGCTCAAATTTAAGTGGAAATATGTTGAGAAAAGCAACTATATATAACATTAATTTTAGTATCTATTAGGTTGTCCCAAAAATTCTTTTTTTCTTTATTAAAAAAAGTTTTTATCTGAAACAAAAATTTCATAAACAACACGATTCAAGTATATTAAGGTATAGATAAAAAGAAACATAATCTAATAAAGAATAAAAAGAAACATAATCTAATAAAGAAACATAATCTAATAAAGAATAAATCTAATATCTATTTAATTTATTTTGAAAATTCAGTTAGACAATCTTATTTCTGTACTTAACCGTTTGTCATTGAAGTTGAACATATTAAAGATTTTAAACCATTGAATTTTGATTGATTTTGCTATTATGTTAATATACTTATAGGTTATAAGTCTATAAAACTTAATTATTTTTATATATCTTAACTTAATTGTCAACTTTTTGATATAATTTCATGATTTCATTTATTTTACTTTACAGTTACGTGGAATGATAAAGCTGTCAAATTACTATTTAGTGTATACCCTGCTAAAAACGACCAATTAAAACCAATTAGTACCGCATTTAAATTCGTAAATTTCACTCGTTATCAATGCGGATTTAGTTGGTTAAATCGGACGCCCGATTGAACTTCAATCGGTTTCAATATCAAGTGAATTGGGATTGGATTCTATATGGTACTTCCGGATTAATTTTAATCGGGTGTTATTGGATTAAATTGTTGAGTTGATCCTGAATTGCATTGAATATGGTCTTTCCGAATTGACTTCAACTGGGCGCTATTGGTTTTGACTGGACAAGTATTTTCAACATTTTGAATTGGACTGAATGTGATATTTCCGAATTTAGTTCAATCGGGCGCTATGGGTTTTGATTTTTAGATTATATGCACAGTCTTGACTTGGATTGAATCTGGTATTTCCGAATTGATTTCAACTGGGCGCTATTGGTTTTGACTAAACAAGTATTTTCAGCCTTCTGAATTGGACTGAATGTGATATTTCCGAATTTAGTTCAATCGGCCACTATCGGTTTTATTTTTTAAATTATATGCACAATCTTGACTTGGATTGAGTATGACATTTCCGAATTGACTTCAATCGAGTGATATTGGTTTGGATTGTACACATAATTCCAAAATTTTGAATTGGATTGAATGGGGTATTTCCGAATGTAGTTTAACCGGACACTATCGGTTTTGTTTGTTAAATTGTGCTTAAATTTTAATTGGATTAAATACGGTATTTTCGAAATAACTTCAATCAGACGCTGTCGGTTTTAATTGTTAGAAATATTTTTACTATTTTTACAATTTTGAATTGGATTGAATGTGGTTTTTACAATTTAATTTTAATCTAACGCTATTTGTTTCAATTGTACAATTCTACCTCCATTAAAATTGTATTTTTATGTTACCTTTATTTAGATGCTGTTAGTAGTTTAATAAACTTTATGTTTCTTTAAAATTATAATTTAAATAAAATTATTGAATTACTCATAAACTTTTTTAATAAAAATTTGTAGATTAAGAAAACATTAATATATATTTTGTACTACGTAATAGAAAATCAGAAAAAATAGAAATAATAAAGACTTAAAATACATTTATAAGTTTTTATAAGTTAAAAAGTAATATAAATGCTTTTACTTTTTAACATATTTTAAATATATATTCTATTTGATAACATTCTTTTTTCATAAAATTTTCAAAGAAATTATTATTTTTATTGTAAGATAGTATAGAATTTTAGTGCAAGATATAACACTCACGACAAGATTTTGTCAGTCTTTATTTTAAAGTAATGTATTTATCAAGCTTATAAAAATGATGATTTAATAAACGTTATGTGAAACCATTATAGCTACGTCAGTGGTATAAGAAAAAATAATTTTATTATAATAATTAGCAAATAAAATATTCAGTATATATATTCAGTACATACAAATAACATATTCAGTAATGTAATGTATCTAATGTTCATAAAATACATAAATCTGGAAGAAAAGCTACTTTTTAAAGCAAAAAATTATTTTTTGAAAATTTGCATAACCAGGTTCTTCTTGGGTTTAATAATAAAATTATTTATATTTATTAAACGAGTAAATAGTTTTGGATAAAAATTTGTAGATTATAAACGTTAGAATATTTTTTTAAATTTACATTAAGTTTAGAAGCTTTAAAACATAATATAATTACAGAAAATTATAAATATTTTAATATCAAGTGGGTCTCTCAGATGCCACCGCGGTAGATTAAAACATTTTAGGTCTCACTTCTTACATTATTGTAAAATATACGTATAAGAGACTAATGAACAAAAAATATAAAAAGAAAACTTTATTTTATAAATAAATACAATAATCATGTGTAATAATGTTACATAATAATTACAATATTGTATATTTTATGTATAATATACATTATTTATACATATTTCATAATGTAATTAACATTTAATATTACATATTGTACAGTTAAACATATTTTAAACAGTTTTGGGAAACATATCATTGTATTTCAAAAGTATTTGGTAATTTGCATAAAAATTCAAGATTATTAATGTTTACAGAAATTATTTTTGAAAGTACATCTGTAATAGGAACAATTTTATAATTTTGAAAATCTTCGGTTCTAATTTTTTTTATGTGCGTTACAATAAAAGGATCTTCTGAAAATGTAACAATTTTTGAAAGTGCAAGATAGCATTTGTTTTCTTTTTCTATAATATCTATTATCCGACCAAAATGTCCTGATTTTAATTGTATCATTGTATCATTAGTACGTTTTACTTTTGTATATTTTATACTATGGAAAACTTTACCGTTATAAATACATTTTTTAAATACACGGCAATATTGTCCATCAATTTTCTTGGAGTAGCTTGCTCCCGTAAAAACAACATCTTCACCACAATAAAAATAAGTTGACAAATTTTTATGCCTAAATATATCAGTACAATAATTTTTAATAATATTTGACGAGTAATTAACATTTCCTGTTTTGAAATGTAATTGTTGTAAGTGTTTCCTCGCTATTTGCTGATCCATCTTGTTAGGACCATTTATCAATTGCTTTAATTGAAAAATATTTCCTTCAAACGGAAAAGTCGAATTGTTCCAAAGAGGACCAGTTTGCCTAACTGATTGTACAACATGCAATAAAATATGAACATTAAATGTCATACTTTCAACTCCGTAATAAACCTGATAATAACCAACAAACTTTAGGGCGTCATATTCGCATTGTACTAATTCTTCTTCGGTGATTGTTGTTTTTAATAAAGTGTACAAAATTCTGACGAGTAATGAATAATGTTTAAGAGCTGTATCATGAAGGATATCTTCCAAACATGGTAGACTGTAGACTAATATCCATGTTTTCACTTCAGCACCTTTTAACTTTTCTTTTCGTGATCGTGGAAGTCGATGTATATCCTGGGTAGGTGTAATAGATAACAGACGTTTTTCAATAGCTTTGACATCCGCATTACGTAATTTAAACATTGATTGTGATTTTGGGCATGTCCACTTATTGTATAACTGCTGCTCAATACCAAAAAGGATAGTATGTAAATAGTCAAAAGAAAAGGACCACACGATATCTATACATGGAATTTGAATTAAAGCAGTATTTCCTTTTACTCCTCTCTCTTGACGTTTATTTGATAAAGTAACAGTTTTTATATCCTTTAAATGACTTTCATGAGATCTTAATTCGGGATCGATATCTCGTAAAGGATATCTAATACCTGAAACTTCTTTAACATAACATCCTGGATGGTAACACCAGCTACAACCATAATACCCATTAAATTGCATTCTATTTTGCAAGATTGGTCGACATACAGAGTCTACACAGTAAGCTAATGGACAAAATTTTACAATAATCGATTCATTTTTTAAATTAGTTACTTCGATACCATTTTCATACAATAATTTTGCTTCATCGATAAAGGTAGAAAAAAATAATTGAGCTATGTCACTTGTAGGTTCTTTTGTACAAGTTAGTATTCCACATAGTAGAATTTGTTTAAATCTACTGATAGGTGATACAAAATTTGGTTGTACTGAAAGTGGATAAAAGCCTCGTTTTCCACTGTTTGTCAGTGGTGCACCATCGGTACTTATATTATAAGTTAAGTAACAGGTATTTCTATTGTTAATTTTGTTGTATAATTTACTGTCATTAACATCTCTCATAATCTTTGTGCTATCAACGTTACACTGATTTACTGTCACTGAGTTAATAAAATTAAAAATTTCTTGTTTAATGTAGGGAGATTCAAATAACATTTTTAACTGATATGTTAAATTAATAGACGTAAAATAGTTTGTAGATTTTAACGTTATTTTATTATTTGTATCACATTTTGAACATGTTTTTATATAATTCTTAAAATTTAATTTTGATATTGAATATAAAATTTCTTTGTTGCAAGAATTACAATAATAATGATAATTTATTTTATCGTCTGGTGGGTCAAATCTTTGTTGTAATCTATACTTTGAAATATTTATATCTTTGAACTCGGGTCCTGCAATTAATTTTATTAACTCAATCAGTTTTTGTCTTCCTAAATCTGACAGTCTAAATCGAATTGAGAATCCCATTATCAAAGTCATTATGTCACGAATAGTTAAATTAGTTTTCTCAAACATTATAGTATTATCATCAAATGACCCATTAGTCTCGTCGTCACTGATATTCGCATCATAATCATCACTATCAAATTCATTGTTATCAGAATCATAGCCATTTGAACTACTCTCACTCATATGTTTGTCATCATCTTCACTATTGTCTTCTACACTGCTGGCATCTTCATTTTCTTTGTCCTCGTCTTCATTGTTTATATGAATAATTTCATTATACTCAAATGTATCTATAACGCAATAAATGCCTTGATTATACATTATTGATTCTGACAATAATCGAAATGAGTACCTTACTAGTAGAAAATAGGCGTCCATAGAAACTATTGGAATGTCTTTGTGGAAGACTACATTATTAGATAATACTATATAGACTAGGGTAGAACTTAATTGGTTAAACTAGCTATATATAATATTAGATCTACGTGGATGCCTCGATAATGAAAATAAAGTTTCTATAGGTTAGAAGATTTTTTAAATAAAGTAGATATAATAAACTTTTCATTTTACAAATCTTTGAAAAATCTAAGTTACAGGATTTCTACTTCAAACTGTGCGAAATATAAATTCTTTATTTTAAAAACTGTAAATCAGGGCCACAGCGTGTACATACCTTCAATATTTAAGTCAGGTTTATATTCTGGAGAGCGAATCGCTGTGGAATTATTACTACTAGCTTCATTATTATTCATTCTCATGTCACAATTATTCTCACTTCTAATACAACAATCACGGTTCTGCTCATTATTCAAGTTAGAAAAATTACTGCTTTCTAAAAAAATTAGTAATAAAAATTACTTATTTTATACATTACTCTCCATATTAAACTGTTTTTTTTACAATAATGTCGACGGTTCAATATTTTAATGTTACATTATTTTGACATATATATTAGAATATTTTTTACCTGGCACAAAAGCTAATTGATGTTCATAACTCGTAAAAGAATCCCACTTTGATCTAGTAACCCAAGATAAATTATCTCTGAAGTGAGTCTCATAATCTTTATACAATCCTGTTTTGTAACGTCGTTTTACTTTTTTGGGAACTGCATTATTTATATCATTATCAGAATTAGAATCACATGATGACGAATCACTCATTATCTGAAAACATATTTAGCAATAATAAAATTCAAATTATGTACATATATAGTTATTTTATTTTTATTTCTTTTAATCAAAATATAGCTGGAGTATTAATTATGTATTAATTATTAGTTATAATATATTTTTTATATAAAAAGAATTATAAAATGTAATTATTATGTGTACATAATACATTATGCACTTAAAATTTTATGTTATACACTTTATTATTTTACTTTAATTACAAAAAATATGGGTTGATTTTATTAAAATATACTTACCCGATAATGTATAATATATAATATATACTTTACTTTTTCAATCAGGCTCACTTTCACATATATTTATAAAAAAGTAATTGTTTCATTTAGATCCCGCACCTCAAATATCGATGTAATTATGCGTATTTGACGCGATTTTGCTTAAAACGAATAAATCTGACAAGAATAAGCGTGCATCAGAAAAGCGATCGAGATACTAATCGTTATTAAAGTTGACGAATTAAGGTTAAGAAATCTGTCATACCGAAAAAGCGACGGAACACTATGCGCACGCTCTGTAGTCCCATACGCATGCTCTATGATCACGTGATGTGCTCGTGGCCGCGGCCATGATAGTGAACATTTGCAGAAAGGATCGAGTGGCGGCCGGGACACGTAAAGGCTATTCTACAATTGCGTAAGCGTGATCGTAAGTGGTTGTAAGAGTGTGTAAGGCGTCGTTGTAAAGCGGTACTTCCGGTTGTAGAGCGTGTTGTGGAAGATGGTTGAATTTCATCTTTCACGACTACAACAGATGTGAACGTAAGAGCCAACCAATCAGAGTGCTGTTCACGTCATCATGCCGCACACCGCCATAATTTACTGCACTCTGATCGGTTGCTGTAATCAAGTTTACAACGTATCTTTACTCTATTGTAGATTGATCCGTTGTAAAACATTTATGACTACTACTACTCCTACTCCTACAACCTTACGCTTACGCAATTGTAGAATAGCCTTAATACGCAGTATTCACATATTTGCAAGGTACACGATTATAAACACGTGTGGTGACGCTTTTGTACTTGTATTTAGTAGAAACATTTAGATAAAAATTATTTCTTTGTTTAGATAAAAATGTACGCTTATATAAAATTGTTATCTGGGAAAAATAAAGACAAAAAAAAAATTATTCCCACATCTTGCATCAAGAATTTTAAACCAGAGTCACACAAGAAAATTTTAAAGTATCAAGTGGAAGAAACAGTAGGCGAAGAACCGTATGTAGCAACGATTTTGTTACTATCAGGTATATATATAATAAATATTACAACTTTTATTCGATTTTGGTTACGTTCCGTTTCACGCATGATGCGTATGATGCATCGTTCATCCTCGTTTATCGTACGTTAGATAAACAACAAAGATGAACAATATATCATGCGTATCATGCGTGAAACGGAACGTAATAGGCTGCACGTTCCGTTTCACGCATAATGCGCATAATGCGTCTTTCATCTTTATTTAACATCAGATAAACAACAAAGATGAACAATGCATTATGCGCATTATGCGTGAAACGGAACGCAGCCATAGCCTTTGCCTGGTTTTGTTCTTTGTTTTTATATATACATGTTGCTTGTGTTATATATTAGATTCAAATGAAGAACTTAAAGAAATAATTAGAACAAAAAGTGTTCGTGCTTCACCATCGTATTTGCTTGTGACAGCTTCGGATAAATCTGACAACGAGGGAAAAAAACAGTTAAAGCGTTCAAAAACTTTTCAAGTTAGTCGTGTCCTATATATCACAAATTTTCTGTTAGATTTCTGTTTAAAAATATTGTACAAATTATTTATTATATATTTTTCATCAATAGATGAATCGTCAGTTAAAAGAACAAGAGGAACTAGTCTGTAATAAATTATCAAAGTTTAAGAGTGATTTATTGCCAATAAACGTTACATTAAAAGATAAGGTAAATGAGTGAATTCATATAGTATAACTATAATAAATAGAAAACAAAAAATGAGATAACTTAGTAATTATAGCCAAGGAATAAGTAAATGAATAGTCAACAAACTATTTGTGTTGTAAATCACAGTCTTACAACATTTCGACCACAGAATTTGATCCTTCTAAAGTGAATTAATCCATTATCAAAATAAATTATTCGCAGGATAACGACTGTTTACAAGCTCGTGCCAACAAATTCATAAAAGTTGTGTCTCATACTGTCAATAACGAACAAGTGTATAAATAATTACATTACAAAGCAGTCAAATCAGTATATATTTTGAAAAGATGTTACAGACGTGATTTAAAAGTGTCAAGCATGGATAAAGGCGGCAGAAAGATTTTTTATGCATTGATTTGTTTGTTATTGACAATGAGACGCAACAACCATTATGAATTCGTTGGCACGAGTTTATGAACAGTTGTTGTCCTGCGAATAATTTATCTTTGTAATAGATTAATTCACTTGAGAAAGACCAAATCCTATGTTCAAAATGTTATGAGACTGTGATTTACAATAAAATAGTGTCAGTTTGTCGATCAATCTACTCATTCCTTGGTTATAATAGAAAAGTTAAGCTTCTGTACAAAATTTAAGTTTTAAATATTTTATAGGAAAATTTAGATTTGTCAAACATTACTGATACACCGCCATCACCCAAAAAATATAGAGTAACAGAAGATTTAGCACAAACAAAAAATAAATTCATGCAAGATGACAATCTAGTCAAAGCACTAACCAAAGAAACAAACACGAGAAACGAAAAGGAGAAGTGTGGTAATGAGTCCCCAAAAAAACAGTTAAAGCATTCAAAAACTTTTCAGGTTAGTCGTGTCCTATATATCACAAATTTTCTGTTAGTTTCTGTTTAAAAATATTGTATAAATTATTTATTATATATTTTTCATCAATAGATGAATTGTCAATTAAAAGAACAAGAGGAACTAGTCTGTAATAAATTATCAAACTTTAAGAGTGATTTATTGCCAATGAACGCAGTTACATTAAAAGATAAGGTAAATGAGTGAATTCATATAGTATTGTATAACTATAATAAATAGAAAACAAAAAAAGAGATAACTTAGTAATTATAGCCGAGGAATAAGTAAATGAATAGTCAACAAACTATTTGTGTTGTGAATCACAGTCTTACAACATTTCGACCATAGAATTTGATCCTTCTAAAGTGAATTAATCCATTATCAAGATAAATTATTCGCAGGATAACGACTGTTTACAAACTCGTGCCAACAAATTCATAAAAGTTGTGTCTCATACTGTCAATAACGAACAAGTGTATAAATGATTACATTACAAAGCAGTCAAGTCAGTAAATATTTTGAAAAGATGTTACAGACGTGATTTAAAAGTGTTAAGCATGGATAAAGGCGGCAGAAAGATTTTTTATGCATTAATTTGTTTGTTATTGACAATGAGACGCAACAACCTTTATGAATTCGTTGGCACGAGTTTATGAACAGTTGTTGTCCTGCGAATAATTTATCTTTCTAATGGATTAATTCACTTGAGAAAGACCAAATCCTATGTTCAAAATGTTATGAGACTGTGATTTACAATAAAATAGTGTCAGTTTGTCGATCAATCTACTCATTCCTTGGCTATAATAGAAAAGTTAAGCTTCTGTACAAAATTTAAGTTTTAAATATTTTATAGGAAAATTTAGATTTGTCAAACATTACTGATACACCGCCATCACCCAAAAAATATAGAGTAACAGAAGATTTAGCACAAACAAAAAATAAATTCATGCAAGATGACAATCTAGTCAAAGCACTAACCGAAGAAACAAACACGAGAAACGAAAAGGAGAAGTGTGATAATGAGTCCCAAAAGCTGAGCAGATCTAAAGTTATTCCAAAGGTAAAAATGATCAAAATATATTTTTTATAATTTGTACACACGCGGTCAGAATGAATGCCTGGTCATATGAAGTTAGCTGCGTTCCGAGATTTATATAGTGCATGTAACGCATTCTATACAGAAACCGCGTGTGGACATATATATTTGTTGCAGTTATAGTACTTATATAATTATTATAGTAATAGCTAATCTTTTTTGTGACATTTTACATAAACATATAATTAAATTTATGCAAAAATTTTTGTGAAATTAAAGAAACATTTTCGTTTCTTTGTCTAATAATAATAAATTTTTATTGTTTAACTAGCTGTGTCCGGCCACGCGTTGCTGTGACTCAGTCTTTTTTTTTGTTTGTTTAGATTTAGTGCACATTTGTATTATTGTTTTTCGCGCGCTCGCGTATTAGATTGAAACATTTTTTGTTAACCCTTTCTTTTCTTTATTTGTTTGTTTATATTTCAATTATATTTGTATAGTATTTTAGTTTCGCTTTAATTTCCAGGATTCAATCATTCACTTGTATTGCAAATATTCGTTGCTTCCGTCCTTCTATATTTCCTCACGTATGCTTCTCCGGCCTTCTGCGCTTCTTGCTTCTTTCTTCGGGATCGGGGGGGGGGGTTGTTTCCCGATTCAAACTTTAAATTAACAGTAAATTTCTGCCTCTTGGTAAGCAATTTCTTCAGAAATTCATTTTCTTTTCTTTATGTTTTTTAAATTTTCGTGCTCTCCTTCTCAATATCTTGACTATCAATATCTAACCTTTTTTTTTAATATTTTGTTTATCTTTTTTTTTAACTCTTTAAAGTACCTATTCCCACATAAACACTCATAAACTTGCACACACTCTCTTCCTTCAACATACTTCTATGGGCATTAATCTCACTTTATTTTTTATATTAATACGCTCCACAAATACAATAATATTAGAAGTTTCTTTTTATTTAAAATTATTTCTTATTTTTCTTTTTATTATTTTCCTTTGATCAGTTTTCCTTGGAAGCGTTTTTTGGCTTCCAGATTTTTTTGTTGAGGGAAGTTTACTATCTTCTTTTCTTCTGCGTTTTTTTCATATTCCATTTGTGCTCTAATTAATACCTCATTCATCCCATCCTCCAACTCTATATTAAGATTATATTTTATAAATTTAGTATTAAATAATTAATTTTTTCTTTTCGGAATAACTTGACATTTTAGTAATAAATTTTGGAATTATTTTACCTTTTTTTTTATATATTTTAATATTATTTTAAAATGAGAGACTTTTATTTTATTAAATAATCCTTTTTTTTAATAGTCGCACTATTTCCTTTACCTTCAAGTTGTAATTTGTTTAAATCTTCAGATCTTTTTATTTCTTCTTTACTTGCTTTATCCAGATTAACTTCTTCTAACAAAACAAATGTATTTTTTGTAAATTACCTTTTTTAACGTAAATTAATCTTTTAGTTTATTTTATTGTTATTAACTAAAATAGTTTCCAAACTTATGCTCAATTTTTCTAACTTTTAACTTCAAATTTTAAACACCTTTTTAAATGGCGTTTCTATGTGCTTTTTTGGGCCATTCTAAAAACGTGTTTATTTAGAAACATTTTTATTTTATTAACTAATCTTTTTATTTCATCGATTTCTATATTTGGGGACGCACTATCTTTTTTTCTGTCGCTTAGGGATTTATTTAAATCTTCTGTTTTCTTATTTTCTTCTTTACTTGGATTTTCCTGTATTTTTTCTTCTATAAAAACAATTTACTTTTAAATTAATTTATTATAATATTAATTTTTAATTTAAATTAACTCAATTCGTGAGAAGGTTGGAGTGAGTGTATGTTTCCTTGTCTCTCTTCGTTGGAATCTGCGTGTGTTTGAGCGTGTACGTCTTCGTTTACGTTGGCCTATGCGTATACGTGTGCTTATACGATAACTATATTAAAATAGAATACTCATTTTTTTTATTTTTTGAGGAACGTTATTTTGTACGTGTTTGCGTTGGCATATACCTATGCGAGTACGTTACCTTTTAAACCTTTTAAACTTTTAAACCTTTAATAAAATAATTAAATAAAGGTTTTTAAAAAGAATGTAATTATTTAATAAAAATTATTAAATAAAAATTTATATAGATTATTTATTTTTATAGATAACATGTATTAGTAAGGTTCATTCGCTCACAGAATGTAAAGAAGCTTTCGAAAAATTAATAAAAGAAAATTCTAAGTTACGAACAGAAGGGGATGAATTAATAAATGAAAACAAAAAATTAAAGAGCTCCAGAAAGGAACTAAAAAAGCAAATAGAAGAAAAAGAATCGGAAATAAAAAAACTTCGTGAATTAAATGACGGTTTGCAAATTAGTTTCATTCAAAAAACTAAGGAGTCTACTAAGGAGTATGAATGTAAATACTTTTTCTCGTACTTTTTATTTAAAACAAATTTATATGTATGTATGTATGTATATGAATTAGTGTTCCCCTTTTTTTCTTATCTTTCTCATTTAAGGACTTTTTACATATAAGGTTCCAAAATGCTGTGTATGCGCCAAGCTACTGTTATACTTGTGTAATCAATTTACTTTCTTAGGGTAAAGTCCCATGGAGCGAATTATGCGGAAGCGAAACAAGCGGATCACCAATCACGAGACCATTTCGACGCAATCTTTGAAAGAATTCTATCAGAATGATCCGTGATTGGCGATCCGCTCGTTCCGTATCCGCGTAATCCGCTACATGGGACTTCACCCTTACTGTCTGGATATGAGTGTCCTCTCTTGTCTGAAGCACACACGGCACTTGGCACCTTATGTAGAAATCGTCTTACGATATTTTACAATATTTAAAATACTTTTTTTAAAGAAATATTAAAAAATTCATTTAGAGCAACTACATTTTTTAAAAAATATAAGAAATACATAATACCTGAAAATAAAATACTTTGTTTTTTTTTAGCTAAGTTAGAGCAACTTTCAAACTCAAGAGAACGGTTAGATTACTCTCAGAATTATCCAGCAATTGGAATTTTGCGTACTTCAGACGATTTCCGAAGGGTAAATAATTTTGCGCTTTCTTGGTAGAAAATTAACTAGATCACAAGGTAGATGTGTCTAACTTCTAACGTATACAAAATTTTTATTTTTATTGAGATACCCATGTAAAGTTTAGATCTAGCTAAGTTTAATCTAATTTTATCTAGTCTAGTTTTATCTAGTCTTTCACAAAAGCCCTGATAGCTTATACACAGGCGCGTAGAAAATTTTCTACCAGGGATTATTTTCTCCAATTTTATTAATAAATTATTAAAGACCTTATTTATAAATTTTCTATATTATATATTAGGTACACATTGGTAGAAACCAGTGGGTCACTGAAAAACAGTACAGTAATTTACTAAATAATTCAAAAACACCCAGTCAATGTGCTAGTAATATATTAACGCTAGTTTTCAGTATTGAAGAATTAACGACTAGCACAAAAACTGGATATGAAAGTAATAAGAAACTAAGTAAATTACGTGACTTAAATAAAGAAACGAAGAGATTGGGTAAATTAAAATGCCCAAAATTGGACGAAATAAAATACGGTGCTTGTGAAGGTATAAAAATGTAATAAGAAGTTTTATTTGTAATTTTGAGTTGTCATAAATAACATGTAGCTTTGATTTCCAGATTATTATATATATTGGATGAAACATATTTATAAACCAAATAAAGAAGGAAAAACATTGTTTTTGTCAGATATGTTGAAATTTGATATTTTTGCGGGAAGAAAAATTGCAGAAATGAAAAGACCAGAGAGAAAAACATCAAAATTAAAATCACGAAAACTTGTGGAAACTGAATCAGATGATGGAAAAAACTCGAATGAAAAGCATTCTGATTCTGATAATGAAGTAATTTGTGAAGCTGAAATTAATCAGTATAAAATACATTCCGCTAATAAGACTGAAAAACCCTCAACGGAAATTGAAACAAATGACAAACCAAATGAATATGATACTAGAAAAGGAGTAAATAAAACTACTAAGGAGACTACTAAGGAGACTACTAAGGAGACTACTTCTACTAATGAGACAGGTATGGAAACAGTTTTTGTTGACTCAGAGCATTTGGATCTTGACGATAAAGAATTAAGTTACTAAATCTAAAAAAACCTTACAGATGATGCAATAAGTGATACCAATTTTGATTGGACTCCAACTAATTCATCGGCTTCAGATGTTGAGGACATCTGAATCAAGTCTTAGAGAGAATAGTTTAGATGACGTTTTAAGTTTAACAAATACTTTAAATTTGTTACTGAATAAAAGTTTTTTATCAGTGTTTATGTTTAAAAATATTTTTTTGACGTTTTAAAATTTATTAAATTTATTGTAATGACAATTATACATTATTATAGTATATAGTAGTTTTTATTATATAGCACTTTTATAGTATTATACATATTGTATAAAAAAATTTTTTGGATTTTATAATAAATAACCACAATTATAATTAAATCAGCTTTAACCCTTCCGTTGACACATTTAATTTTTAAATCAGGTTTGTCATGAGGTGTTTAGTACCCCAGCCCTAACTTAATTTAGACAGCTATAACTCGATCACGAACCAAACAATGAATCCATACCAAAAAAATCAAGAGCAAATGTTGAAGTGTATTTAATATAATTTGTTCTTTAAAAAAATTTAATAATAGTATTTATAAAAAATTCTATAAATTGTTAATATAAAAAAAATTTTAAAATATCGAAAATAAAAAATATAAAAAACCAAACCAATTAAAATTGATTACATTAAAACTCATTTTAATAAACTTTAATATGTAAAATAATTGGATTTAATTGAAATGGATCAAGTGTTTATAAACAGGATGAATTATGAAATAAAACAATTAAAACCGATTAAAGACGATTATAGAATGTAATCACCGATTAAATACGATTAATAAATCGGTTTAAATCTGGAATCTTGATTCGGAATTTCCGGATAAGAAACAATTTAAACAATTGAAAACGATTAGAACCAATTAATTGTACCAAATTCAAAACAATAGAAATCAACTAAAATCGTTTCCTATATCACTGATTGGTTTTTGTTGGTTTTAATGATTTCAATCGGCACGAATACGGAATTTCCAGATCAAGATTCCAGACTGAAACCGATTCTTTTTTTTTAGTTGGTTTCAATCGGTCGTTTTTAGCAGGGATACACAGATCATCAAGATATTTTTAAAAGCACATCTATTAAAAATAATGCGGTATAGGAAAAAATTAAAATTCAAATAAATACTGATGGGGGATATAATTTTGCCAGAACACAGATAAAAGATAAGTGGATGAACATGAGAAAATCTTTTATTCGAGTCAAAGATTATAACAAAAAAACAGGAGTTACACCCAAAACTGTTTAAAAAACAAGTGCCCTAGCGACTTGATTCCGAGCTGTCAAACTGTTCGGACGTATTTCTTTGCATTCCATTACCGTGTTCTTGTATTTCTGTTACTGTGTTACATTAAAGAGTCATGTAAGTTCTCAGTGGTGTCTCAATTTATTTTCAGCGGGAGCGTGCGTAACATTTTGGGGGCTTGTCCAGAATCGAACGAGTAGATATCGAAACGAGCTCAAAAGAGAGAGAGAGTCCGAATGGTTTCAAGGACTCCGACACGTCTGAGCCCGCGAGACGTTTCCGCTGAGGAGGAAACCAGAATACCCACTACAAGGAAAAGGGCACGAGAGCAGACTTCTGAATCTACGATGTCGGAGACGGCGATGCTGCAGGCCATTCTCCAGGAGATGCATGCGATGCGTGAGGAACAAGCACAGAGGGAGTCGGAATTCGCGGTGTTGCTGCGGCAGCGTGAAGAGGAGCTTTCTCGTCTGCGAAATTCCCAACTAAGTCCTCCTAATAATAGAGCGTCAGGCGATAACGTATCGGAGAGCGCGTCCGCGTGGGACACGTGCGGGAATCGTGCGCGAACGGAGTTGGGTTTCAAATTGAAGCCCGATATTTTTGATGGAATGGTTCCGCTGCGGGAGTTTCTCTCTTAATTTCTCCTTATCGCGCGCGCGAATCTCTAGGACGACGTGACGAAATCTGTAGCTCTGGCCGCGAGTTTAAGGGGGAAAGCGCGAACGGTTTTAGAATCTTTAGAGGACTTAGAAGTCTTTAGTTTTGAAGAATTGAAATCAAAGCTTGAGTTGCATTTCGGGAAGGGAATTCTTGCTTAAAATTCTTATTCTCTTTTTACTAATAGAAAACAAAAATCCGGGGAAAGCCTGGCTACTTTTGGAGCCAAGTTGGAAAGGCTTTCGCGTTTAGCGATCCGGAGTGCCCTTTTTCAATGCGGGATAAGATCGCATGTTCGCAATTCATTTCCGCCGTTTCCAATGGTTTTCTTAGAACTCTCCAGCTGGAAGGGGTTTCTTTTTTGAAGGCGGCCGTGGAGAGAGCTATCGAAATCATTTAATGGGCGAACTTTGAAAGAAAAGAAAAATTCGGAAGAAATTTCGATCGTTTTAAGAAAAATTTTGAGGGGAAGGAGAGGAAGGACGCGCGGAGGGGTGGGACCCTTACGGAAAAAAACACTAAAAATAATACTTTAAAAAATACTCAAGTTGAGTATAATTTGGGACAAGGGCTAAACACTCAATTTAGTGTAAACACTCAACTTGAGTGTTCGCTTTTTAATTTATTTTTAGATTGTTATTACTCTCAACTTGAATGTTCGCCACCTAATTGAGTGTTAATTTTAATGTTAATCCTAAATTTAAGAATAACATTAAATTAAGACTCAATTAGATGGCAAACATCCAAGTTAAAAGTAATACTCAAATTAATACTTAAAGCCAGCTGAACACTCTAGTTGAATGTTTATTTTAGATATTCGTTTTATGCCCATTTCTACCAATACAGATTAATTTTAATCTCGGTTAAACTTGCTTTTTTTGCTTTTGTTTTTATTTAATATTTTCTAATCCAATGTTTGAGAGTGCACACTCAATATTAAGTGTATACCTTCAACCGATAAATGTTGAGTGTACATCCCCAACGTTTCAGTGTTCACACTTTATGTTGGAAGTATACACTCATTTACTGTGTGTCATATCCAAATGTTGAGAGTATACTTTTAAATATTCAGTATTTAAATTCAAACTTTAGTATGAACACTCAATCATTGGGTGTACACACTTAATTTTCGAGTATAAACACTTAATCTTTAGTGTAAATACTCAAGATTTGAGCGTATACACCTAAATTTGGGAGTAAACTCCCAAAATCGAGTATTAACACTCAATTTTGAGTGTAAACTCTCAAAATTAGAATATTTTTTCCGTAAGGGGAGTGAGAAATCGGAGGAAGGGGGGATTCCCTAAAAATTCGCGCGGCCTCAAATCTGCAGCCAAAGATAAAGAATGTTGGGCGTGTGGAAAAACAGGACATTTTCGTTTTGAGTGTCCCGATGCGAAGGGAAACGCGGCTTAGTTGAGCTTTTTGGGGCGAGTTCAACTCCAAAGAGTAATGCCCCGACTATTTTTCGTTCTAATTATAATTTGAATAAAGATTATTGTGTTAATCGTTCTCTTAGTTTTAATAATGATGTTGGTTCTTATTTTTGTTATGAAGGAATCCTTAATGAAAAGCGTTGCTCCTTTAAGATTGATACGGGCTCTGACATCTCTATTGTAAATAGAAAATTAGTAGAAGACTGTAAAGAGAAGTTGGAAACGGTAAATTGTTATTTGAGGTATCCTACCAAAGAAAAGATTCTTTGCAAAAATAAAATTTCGGTTGATATTCTTATTGGTAAATATTCTTTGGAGATTCCTATGTTTGTGGCGGAAATTCATGACGATTGTTTACTAGGAGTTGACTTTCTCAAAAAGGTCAGTTTAGAAAATGTTTTTGAATTTGCCTTTGGAAATTCTAAATCGAAAAAAGAAAAGAATTTTAATTGTTCTCGTGTTGTTTCCGTCTCTTCTGTCTTAAAGGAGCTCATTGAAAAAAATTCTGAAAATCTTGTTGATTCTCAAAAGGAAATTTTTGCTCTGTTAAATGAATTTCAAGATATATTTTCTGAGGAAATAATTACAGGAAATTGTGATATTATTTGCCATTCTATAAATGTTGAAGATTCTCCCCCCATAAAACAGGTTCCCCAGCGTATTCCTTATCATATGAGAGAAGAAGTTATGGAATAATAGAGGAGATGAAAAAACATGGCGTAATAGAGGAATCTCAAAGTCCTTGGGTTTCCTCTGCGGTGTTGGTCAGGAAAAAAATGGAGCATTGAAATTTTGTGTGGACTTCCGGAAATTGAATGCGGTTACGGTTAAAGACTCCTTTCTTCTTCCTCGGATTGATGACATTTTTGATCAGCTCTCAGGTAATATTTGGTTTACTACGCTTGATTTGAAAAGTGGTTACTGGTAAGTTAAAATCCGTTCGAAAGATAGGGAGAAAACTGCTTTCTCTGTCGGTAAGGGGCTTTGGCAATTCACTGTAATGCCCTTTGGGTTATGTAATGCCCTTGCAACTTTTCAGCGCCTAATGGAAAAAATTTTAAAAGACATGTTGACGAAAATTTGTTTAGTTTATCTTGATAATGTGATTATTTTTGGAAAAAGTTTTGAAGAAATATTAGAGAATCTTAGTAAAGCGTTTTTCAACGAATTCGAGAAGCGAATTTAAGAATTAATCCGGAAAAATGTGTTTTTTTTTCAGAAAAAATGTTAAATATTTGGGCCATATAATTTCTGCCGAAGGAATAGTTACAGATCCGGAAAAGATTTCCGTAGTAAAAGACTGGCTAGTTCCGCATACTAAGAAGCAGTTGCGTAACTTCTAAGGTTTTTGTTTGTATTATCGCAAATTCGTTAAAGATTTTTCTTCTATTTCGAAACCTCTTTATACGTTAACGGAAGATAAAGTTAAATTTTCTTGGGAAGAAGAATATCAATATGCTTTTGACGAATTGAAACGCGTGTTATCTTTTTCTCCTATGCTTTCTTTTTCACGGGAGGAAGAGAAATTCATTTTAGATACCGATGCTTCTAATATCGGTATTGGTGCGGTTCTTTCCTAGAAATAAGATGGAAGGGAACGAGTTATAGCCTATTTTAGTCGCGTTTTGATTATTCAAGCTTTATAGCTGAAAGAAATTATTGCGTTACGCGTCGAGAACTCTTGGCGATAGTTGAAGCAATCAAATCTTTCCGCCATTTTCCATTCTTGGGACGAAAATTATTGATTCGTACGGATCACGTTTCCCTTAGATGGCTTTTGTTTTTCAGAGATCTTGAAGGACGAAGCTCGCGCGTTGGTTGGAGAGACTCCAACAATTTAAATTTGAATTTGTTTTTCGGAAAGGACAGTTTCACCGAAATGCCGATGTCCAGACGTCACTGTAAATCTCAAGGTTGCAAATATTGTGCTAAAATCGAGGAAAATTGTGCTCGAGAGTTGAGGAAAACTATTGCTCGTATTACCTTGGCTGAAGAAAATTTAAAAGAGTGGCAAAGGGAGCAGAAAAAAGATCCTAGTTTGTCGATAATTTTCTATGGTAAGGAAACAGGAATGCGTCCTTTACGCTCAGAAGTTTCTGCCCGTATTTACTTGTCGTATTGAGATGTTATAAGTCTTAAGAACGGTGTCCTTTATAAGAGTTGATACGCTCCAAATTTGAAATCTAGCTTCCTTCAATTAATAGTCCCACGTAAACGAGTCGAGGAAATTTTAGAAAAAGCCCATGATTCTTTGACGGGAGGATATTTCGAGGTGAATAAGACCTCGGAGAAAATAAGAAAACGGTTTTACTGGGCCTCGTGTAAGCAAGATGTAGAGGACTGGTGTAAATCCTGTGAAGTATGTATGGCAAGGAAGGACCGCTTGGGAAAGGGGAAATCTCCTTTGCAGATCTTCAATGTTGGAACTCCGTTCGAGAAGGTTCAAATGGACATTCTTGATCCTTTTTTGGGCATGGCAAGTTGGTATCGGCGCTTCATCCCCCAGTTTGCTTCCGTTAGTGAGCCCCTCACGAGGCTGTTAAAGAAAAATAAGCGCTGGGAGTGGGGAGAAGAACAAGTAGAGGCCTTTGAACGGATAAAAGAACAGCTCTCTACTACGCCGACATTAGCATGTCCGGATTTCGAGCAGGAATTTGTGCTTCAGACCGACGCGAGCGCAGTGGGTATCGGAGCGGTTTTAACGCAAACAATTGTGGGCGAAGAGCGAGTAATCGCGTTCACGAGTAGAGCCTTGGCGGATCCGGAAAAAAGATACTCCGTTACCGAGTAGGAATGCCTGGCGGTCGAGTGGGCGATACAGAAGTTTAGACCGTATTTAGAGGAATATCGTTTCACAGTCATTACCGATCATAGTAGCTTGCGCTGGCTTCACAATTTGAAAAATCCCGCTGGTAGGTTAGCGAGATGAGCACTGGAATTATTAGAGTACGACTACGAAGTAAAGTACAGAAAGGGAGCGCTGCATCACGTTCCAGATGCGCTGTCGCGTATGTTCGAGGATAAAGAAAATTCGGGTACCGAGGTCACATTTGTAGCGACCGCTGGAGCCGTCGACACCGAGAATATCGAGGATGAGTGGTACAGAACACGTTACGAGTGGGTGCGCGCGAATCCGAAGCATTTCCCCCAATGGAAAATCGTCGAAGGCCAGCTATATTTTTTAAGACCGAAGCCCATTGTTTCCGATATTATAGAGGATCTGGACAGATGGAAGCTCGTGTTGCCGCGAAAATTGCAGGCGGACGCGTTACGCGAATCACACGACGCGCCTCAGGCTGGTCACCTGGGAATCGATAAGACGTTCCAACGTTTAGCCGTCATGTATTTTTGGCCGAAAATGTTTTAAGACGTGGTGAAGTATTTAAAAACTTGCGATGTCTGTCAACGGACAAAGGTAGAGCAGACAAGTTCGGCGGGAATGATGGGCCGACGCATAGCGGAGGGCCCCTGGTTAGTAGTCGCCGCGGATATTATGGGTCCGTTACCTCGTAGCAAGGCAGGTTATCAATATCTTTTGGTAGTACAGGATCTGTTTACAAAGTGGATAGAGTGTCGAGCGCTTCGAGCCGCGAACGGGGAAAAGATTAAAGAGGTCTTAGAAGATCTCGTAATATCGAGATGGGGCACTCCAAAATTTCTACTAACAGATAACAGCACAGAATTTGTAAATAAAGTCATGAAAGCCTTCGCGGACAGAAATAAAATCGTGCATACAACCGTAGCGCCGTACCATCCCCAAGCCAACCCGGTCGAGCGCGTGAATAGAATTTTAAAAACAATGATTGTAGCGTTCATCGATCGAGATCACCGCGAGTGGGACAAACACATTACCGAGTTTCGATTCGCATATAATACCGCCTCGCATTCGTCGTTGGGAATCTCCCCAGCATTCTTAAATTTAGGCCGTGAATTGTTACTGAGAGAATTGCTGCGAGGAGAGAAGAATGACGTGTCGGAGGTCGAAGTTCGAACTACCGTGGAGTGATCAGATCGTATAAAACAATTAGAAACATTGTGAAATTTGGTTACCGAGAATTTGGGGGAGGCCCACAATAAGCAAGCGTCACGCTATAATTTGCGCCGCCGACATCGCGTTTTTGGGCGGGGGGAGTTAGTATTGAAGCGTCAACACACTCTGTCGTCGGTTGCGCAGAACTTTGCGGCAAAACTGGCATCTAAGTTTCATGGACCGTACCGTATAGAGAAAAAATTGTCTTCCGTAATATACGAAGTAGTGGGATTAGATGGGAAGCCCGCGGGAAAAATACATGTACAAGATTTAAAGCCCTATAATCTCCCTGCCCCAATATAAAGTTTAACGGATCTACCGAGGCTACCAAGAGACAATTATGGAGAAATGGGTAGCGTTTCTGTTCCGCTACGCGGACCTGGTCCACTACATCAACGAGCGTTACCCGGGGTTTTGGACGGATGTGGCGGACGTCCAAAGAAGTGTCCGTGCCACTCGGATTACGAGGCAGGGAGCCGTGGTGCGGGACCTCCTCACGCTGGTGGACGTCGAGACCCAGACTGCTCTCCGGGCACGAGACATAGTAGTGCAGGTGCCCACGCGGGAGGCAGGGGTTAACACACCCCAACCGCTACCGAAAGACAGCACAACGTCGCAGACTGACCTGCGGGCGCGGGACATTGAGGAGCAAAGGCCCACTCGGGACGCCAGGACCGGCACCCACTCTGTCCCGCCGAGGGGCCCTACCGGGACATCGTCCGTATCGAGGGAGAGAGGTAGGAACGCTGAACCTAAGGCGCGATAGGCCCCGCGGAACTGCCCCAGGGCTGTTGGAACTGCGGAGTAGCCACCGGTACTCGGTCTGCCCACGGCTAATGAAGGCCTTCTGTTACGGGTGCGGACAAGATGGAGTGACGGTGAAATCTTGTTCACGTTGCGGCCCCACATATAAGGAGGGGGCCACCGTGCAAGCGGAGCGCGGTCCTCGAAGCCGAAGCAGAGAACGTAAACGATCGCTGAGCCGCCGGGGCCGCGAAGGTATCGAGCAGCGGGACAGGAGCGGCCAGAGACGTCGTTGAGAGAGCGGAGTGGAGGCTGGGAGCAAGGAGGCGCTGAACTAGTCCCGCGGGGGGGGGGTCCCAGGATGATCAACCGCATATATTTTTTGTTTTTATTAAGAAACTACTTTTTTTGTTTTTTTCTACTCCCTTCCTGTTCTCTCTGCTCTTGTTGAGCTACGTAAATACCGAGTGTTCTTTTGTTTTTATGTTGATCGGCAGTAGCTTTGTAAGGGTACTGAGTCGAGGCTCGGGGAGGGACGCATTGTGTATTTTATTGTTATCAGAAATATATTCCTTTTTGTGTATAAACTACAAATAGGTGAGTTATTTTCTTTTCCGCGCATATGTTCCTACCCCCCCTTAAATTAAGAATCGAGACGCGTATCGGTTCCGGCAAACCCTTCGGTTGGGGGTGAATCCTGGCGAAGTTGTTTTAACGCCAGTAAAGAAGTGAGAGTCCCGGCTAATTTGAGTGAGTTATGAGTAGTCGGCTTGTCATGACGAGGGAGAAACAGGAGGATTAAAGGCGAGTGGGATGAGGTAAGTGGCTGAGTTTTTTTTCTTGGTGCGAGCCTTGATGCTCATTTTGGTGAAATTTTGTGCTTCTTTGTGTCGAATTGGTGGTCATCGACGTTCGTCGGTGGCCAAGACCTCCTCGGTCCTACTACAGGAGGGGGGAGTTGTGACGTGACGTTTTTCGTCAGTCACAAGGGCTGGATGGCCCGACCGGGGAAGGTCATTTGGGGCTGCTCCTTACCCCGAGAGGGAAGGCGGCCTCTCCTTTTTCAATTAATATTTTTAGTTAGTAAGATACTTAAGGACCCGACAAGCAGAAGGCGCGACTTGCGGGAGAAGTGGTGTGCCGACGACACATCATGTAATAGAGGAGCAGCTGTCGAGGGACTGAGAGAAGAATTAAAGGAGCGACTGAGCGGCGGGACCCCGGCCTATCGGATCGCCACAGGCCAAGTATGTAGTCGAGTTATTATATCCGAAGAGAGGAGAGTCGTGAGGCGGTTGCTACCGCATGTCGCCTTATTTCAAGAGATCGGAAAGGCGGAAGCGGACCGAAAGGAGAGGGTGCGTTTCGGAGATCGACGTCAAGGGAGTTAGAGCTCGCCCTCGCACTCTGTGGAGCCGGGTGGAGGACCCCCGCCGGAACGGTCAACGGCGGTCGAAGCCGACATCGGGAGGCCGGGGCCTGATCAACCCCGAGCTAACCGCACCAAGAGATGGAGATCTCGCAGCAGGCCATCGGCTCCATAAGATCAGCGACCTTCGAATTGCGCGGCGTCGCAACCGAAGGCGCCCTCAGCCCGCAGGAGCGGAAAGGAAGAAGCGACGCCCTATCGACGCGGTGATCCCTGTGCGCGAGTCAATGCGCGGATCGATGCGCAAGGACAATGCGCAGATCCTAATCGATGCCCGCGGTGTCCCCGCTCGCTCACGCCGTCTCATTGTTTGGCGAGACTACGACGAGAGCGGTTCCACGGACATCGACGGCGTCGCATAGTCTGTAAGGCCACCACTTCGACCACGCAATAAGGACGGGGACGTCCGGCTCTGTATCTCGCGAAAGATTGTTAAGGAATTATCCTACCGAACATTCGGTGGGAGACTTGAGTAATCGGGATAACTTTTACCGAGGTTAGAGTCACCGTACCGCGGGGCCGTGTCGATCTCCGTCTTTTAGATATAGTATTTTCGTCTATTGTTTCCTCCCTCGGGGAAAATTTCGAGCGACGGAATAGTACGAAGAGCGATATTGTCGGGATTCACTCGCCGTAAGCATACCGAGAGTACACGAGCCATGTGCTGTTACCGAGGCGAGCTTCCGTAGACGAGAGCGTCTACGAGAGATACGCATGTTAAGTTGAAGATCTATCCCGGACGCCGTTAAAGCTAAGAGCGTTGTATCAAGAATTATCATTAGATTTTGAACGTAGCGTTTAGAGTGGAATTTTCCGTATGGCGCGAATTACATGTCGAGTACGAAGCAGCCACAAGATAGAATAATGTTTGGCGACGATCATGTATCCTTCGTTTAAATTTGTTGATTCGACTTTCAATATATGATTCTTATATTTGACGCGAACGAAAATCACGTCGCAATTGTTCTGTTTTACATGAATTTTTTTCAAACTTCTTTTGTTAATAACTCTTTAACGAACAATGACCATCGATTAAGTTATAACGAAAAGTTATTCAGGGTCATGTCCTTGACAACATATGTCAAGGTCAAGGTCATCGGCGCAGTGTCCCTTAATTTAAATAATTACCTAAATCTTTACAGATCGTTAAAAAGTTAACCTCAAATCTAAGTTGTAAATGTATTAATAAAAATTATAAATTTTGTATTAATGTAAAATATAATTATTATGTAATATACGATTATAAAGTACATAAGTTACCATTGTAATTTTACACGCAAAGTACGCAAACACTTCAAATAATATAATTATTTTTTTTATGAAGGTTGTTCGCATAAAGGCCATAAAGCATATTGCACAGCACATAACCAACATATACGTGTTTACGCTTGTGCACATGCTAATCTGACATTCTAGTCAAAAAACACACTCTAACTCTTCTCCCAAGCAGAGTCGAAAAGTGTCGATTGAGTTTGAATAAAATTCTAAATGGAAAGCGATGTGTATCGATTTGTGTCAAAAGTGTCGCTTGTGTCTCCTAAAAGGAAAGCAGCCAAAATAAGTATTAATTACTGATCAATTTAATATTGCCCAGTATTACATTTTTATATGAGATTGTAAATATAAAAATAAATATTTAATACTAACGCAAAAAATACTTTTAAGGCGATAAAATACTTCACAGAATCTGAGATTTACTTTCTCACTTTTTGAATTGAGCTGAAATTACAGAACTCATTTGAGAAACTTGGTTTTAATAAACTTGATTTAGAAAACTACTGATTTTTTATACATTTGTTTTAAGTGAATAGTATTGTAACCGTGAATTTTGAATTTTATTGGCTACGGATAGCCGCGGGCAATTCAGGATTCGGGCGGCGGATTGGTTGAGTGAATAACGAAGGCAATGTAAGTTATCTTTAATGCTATGTTTATTGCGGTATTCCTAACTAATATATACAATTGTCCCTATCTAATATGTACAATGCTTAAGTCTAATATCTCGCTGTGCGAGGCGCGTAAGGGTGACATTGGCGATCTTTGTCGCGGCGCGCAGGTGCGCGTGGTCTTGATGCCGGTTGGCTGCGGCGGGTGTACGGCCCGTGTGTCGGTCGATCCACAGTTTAGCTATAACCAGTTGCGACAGTACAGTCGGAACCTTTGATGTTCATGTTACCTAGTCACGTGACCATCCGCCATGTTTTGGATTGTAAGAAAGCGCGTTATTCGAAGATATAAAACAAAAAAAGATAGTAAAAATATTTCTTATGATTCGTGTCAAATTGTTATTAAAGAGATAAGTGAATAAATAAAAAAAAATTACAGAAAAAGTTAAAAAAAGTTAAATTCTGAAATGAGGTTAAACAATAATATATAAATGGATTTTTTGGAAAACAAAAAAATTTTATTCCTGCGTTTCGTCCAGATATGTTTTTACACATGACACAGGAAAATCCACCTTTACTAACTTTACTCATTATTATAATTTATTTCAAAATAAATGATATTGAAAAAAACACTGAAGATGATCTTCATTAATAATCTTTTCAAAATAATACCTAATTAATATCGCTTAATATCACTGAAAAATTATTCACACAATATAACCTCTAACACGCAATTATCACATGTCTAGCTCATAGCTTCGTACCGCGTGGCTCGCCATGTCCGCCATATTTTAGATAGTACAGTTGACGCATGCGTCGTAAAATATTATACAAAGAATTTCGCTGACTGTCGTAACTGGTTATAGCTAAACTGTGGCGATGCTCGTGGCGGTACAGCTACAGTTGTGCGGTGCGAGGCGGCGCTCGTGTCGGTTGCAGCGGCAGAGAGAAGGCTGAGAGACGACACGGTCCGATTTTGCGGAACGATTTTTTTCGCGAAACGGCACAATGATTATGCTTGATCCGTCAAAACAAAAATTTTTACGCAATTTTGCTGCATTAAATTACACCTGCTGTGGAAAAAATCGAGGAAACTCTGGCCTGGGGATCGATTCTGTATTTTTGAAGAAGTAAAAATGTGAAAAGTGAGCAACAGTGATTGGTGTGTATCGTTAATCCTAAAAGTATACACAAATCAATGGAAACAGTGCTACTCACTTTTCACATTTTCACTTTCTTCAGAAATACAGAATTGACCTCCTGGTCTACAATAGCTGGAGTAAGCATGAAGTAAGAAGTAAGACTAAACGTAAAATGGTTAATTCAGTGTAAAAAAGTTGGCGTAAGGGCGTAAGCAAAATAAATTATTTTCATTTCGTCTTACTCCTACTCCTGCTTTTCTCTAACGCTCGGCGAATCACAGCGCAGAAGGAAATTATCTTACTCTTACTTCTTACTCCAGGTTTACTCCAGCTATTGTAGACCAGGTCTTTCTGTTACTTGGATCCTACAGCGGAATCTTTTCCCCTTATTTTGAGTGGTCGTTGATCGTTGTACGATTTTTTTTGACCGAGTTATCGATGTTGCGGCTTATTTAATAACAGAATGTTTTGTTGTTTAAAAACCATCTTAAGATTAATTATAAAAATGAGATATTTTCTTTTATTTTGAAGATTTGACTTTCAAAATAATTGTGGGATTTTAAAGGTGTCCACATTTTCTTTAACTTACACTCAAAAAAATGATCTTGCAACTTCAACAAAAATTATGTGTATTAAAATTAGTTGAGATAGATAAATGATTAGCAAACACTGTGATATATGTATATATATTGCATTTAATCAATCTAATTGATAGAAGCAGAATTTTTTAATTTTATACCTAAAAGCCAAAATTCTAACAATAATACAAAAATTAGCGATACATTTTGGTTGTAATATCAAGAAATCTGTCTATATCAGCAAACAAATTTTTTGGGTAGAGATATTTATACTGTATAACTTTTGTACAAAACATTTTCTTATTTTTTATTTAGTTTACGAGTTATATCGAGAAAAGATAAAAATATCTTTACCTTTGAAGGGTGATTTCATCCCTTCAAACCGCTTTTGAGTACTAACTAAAAATTTATACATTCGTGTATTTACTCTCTTTTACATTTATGCTAACCTGGGAAAAAATGTTTCATATAAAAACATATATAAATACATATGAAATATGTTTATATATGTTTATACTAGTTTCTTTTCTTTTATTATTAGTTTTATTATTAATTTCTGTCTTTTCAGTATGACTATTATTTTTTTATATCAAACAGAAATTTTACAAAAGAAAGAAACCACATATATGTGTAAACATATATGGACATATTTTATATATATTTATAAATATTTTTATATGAAACTTTTCCGGAAAGTTTCATTAAAATCAGAATTTTGAAGCTTTTTTGTTAGTTAAAAATCTAATAAAACATATTTATCCCATATTTGAGATATACATCCCAAATTTCTAATAAACTGATATTTCTTTTAGATTTTTTACTTAAACCGTTTTTAGATTACTGACCTATACGTAAAAAAAGTATAATAAATAAATGATCTAAAATGAATTTTTTGAAGTACTAAATAATTAAGTTTTGACCATCCCAAATCTTTAAACAAATAATATATTAAACAAATATTTGATTTTTAGTCAGATTAAAATCCGTGCAAACATAATAAGTTATTAGTATGCGCGCGCGTGTGTGTGTGTGTGTGTGTAATATTATATTAAGTAAGGTATGTGTATGCACTTTTTTCGGCTTAACATTAGAATTATTAAATAGTCACTTTTTAATTTTTCAAATTAAAATGCTATTTTTATTTAAAGAAAGGAGATAAATATGTATTGTAATTTATTTACATTGTAATTAAAAGATGCGACAGTGTTTTGCGTCTAATGTAGAAAGACAAGCGAGATCCTTCTTGGACGAGTTAAGTTTTTTTTACACATAATTAAATAAATATATAATTATACATATACATTATTTATATATGATGAAGTGTAATATATAATTTAAAAAATTATAAAAATTTATAATCGTCTTTAACAGTTATATGAGTGAACGAAAAAGTATAAGAACGAGGGAATGGTAATGCGACAATTTTTTATATGAGAACGAGCTAGAAAGTAATAAGAGCAAGCGAGATGATTACAAGAGCCAGGAGAGCGAGCGAAACAGTAATAGGAACGAGGGAGATGAGAATAACAGCATGGATGGAAAGAAGACTCGAGGCTCGAGCGGCCCAAGCCCCAAGCCCGAGCCAGTTCGAACAGTGCCGCCAGATCTGGAGCTTTGGTACCATAGAGCTTATACTAATGGAAGGGCCATTGCTATATGAGAGAATCTCGCGGGGAGAATCAATCATCGATATATAGTACTGGATGGAGCATATGACGAAAATCGTCTTGACGGACGTAGAAAAAGACAAGACGATGTGTGGGTAGGAGCGGCTCATAGAGCTATGGAGCCCTGAGGTCCAAATAGATATATTAGATACAAATGCATAAATATATTTTTTCTATCGATAATATTACATTATAATAAAACATAAAACATTACATAACCTTATTTAACATGCCGCAAATATATAACTATAATATTAATTTACTTACGGATGAGTTGATACATCTTTGTTTAACTCACTCATTTTGCACAATAAACAGGCAGAAACCCTATTTATTAATTATTTATAACGAATATATCGATAGTTCATGCACACGTCAGAACACGTTGCCCGTTGCACATGTATAGCAATACACATTAAAAGCGTTGTAGGATACGGTACTGTTCCCTTTCTCCTAACACAAAATTTAACCAATGAAGAGAGAGTAGAAAGAAAGATCCGAGCCCACACATCTACTTCTCTCTTTCTAGATCTCTCCAAACGAAACATCAAAGAAATTTTGCATTTAATCTTTTGTACAAAACATTTTCTTACTTTTCATTTAGTTTACGAGTTTTATCGAGAAAAGATAAAAATGTCTTTATCTTTGAAGGATGGTTTTACCCCTTTAAATCGTTTTTTAGCACCAACTGAAAATTTCTACATTCATGTATTTACCCCCCCTCTATATTTATGCTAACCCGGGAAAAAATGTTTTATATAAACATATGTATGTATGTAGGAAATATTTTATAAAATGTTCTATTTAGGGAATTAGAATAGATCTTACAAACTTAAACTTTCAATTCGCGAATTGTTGCTCAGAGTTAATAGAATTCTTAATTAATTTCTATTCTCCCAACTTGACTTTTCGGGAAGATTCGCTCATCAAAACTCAAAAATTCCCTCTCGTACTTTATTTCAAAAAAGACAAACGAAAAATACTCGCACACCGCTCGCTACCAAATTCTCGATACGCTCACATGCTCGTACATATTACACTTCCTACATGTATAAATATATAAAAAATATGTTTATACATGTTTATACTAATTTCCTTTCTTTAATTTATTAGTTTTTGTCTTTTCAGTATGACTATTACTTTTTTATATCAAACGGAAATTTTACATAAGAAAGGAAATTAAACATATATGGACATATTTTATATGTACATATTTATATATATGTTTTTATATAAAACATTTTTTCCTGGGAAGTTTTATTAAAATCAGAATTTTTGATCACGTGAAGCTTTTTTGTTAATTAAAAATCTAAAAAAGAACATATTTATTCCATATTTGAGATATACATGCCAATTTCCGGATAAATTTATTTTTTTTAGATTTTTTACTTAAACCGTTGTTGTGGCCCTTTGGTGGATAAAAGGTCACAGGTATTTTGGGATCGCCAAATCGCCAATCGCTGTCGTTACTCCTCGGGTCAGGTTTCTTGAGAGATTGTAGCCGTTTGTTGTATAACAATGGGTATATATTTTCTATGGTTTGATTACACTGAGTTACACTGACTTAATTAGTTACTACCCGTGACAAATATAAAAGACGGAGCGACATACGTTCGTCGTTGTATAACGTGTAGCAAAGCCCGCTCGTTGTCTGTACCTCGATGTTTATATATACCGATTTTTGGTGTATAACCGGGGAGGGTACTTCCCGGTCACTAGCCTTTGGTCAATGTTCTTGCTTAGCCAGCAATTGCTAGCTATGCAGATTTTACCCCAAAATCAGGAGATTTTGGGTGTTGTTTATTAAGCAATCGGGTGGATTGCCCGGTGCGACGCCCGATATGTAGGCCGGGCGATGTCCGCGCGCGAGATGTCATTTGACACCTTATATCGCTTGCGACATTTCTTGTGTGAGTGCATCACACTCACAACACCGTTATACGTAAAAAAATAAATAAATAAATAGTCTAAACTGAATTTTTCGAAGTACTAAATAAGTTTTGACCATCCGAATTTTTTAAACAAATATATTAAACGAATATTTTATTCTTAGTAGTCGGATTAAAACCCGTGCAAATATAATAAGTTATTATAGTATGCGCGTACGCGCTTAATATTAGAATTATGAAATAGTCACTTTTTAATTTTTCAATTTATATATAATGCTATTTTTATTTAAAGAAAGGAGATAAATACGTATTGTATTTTTAATTACATCGTAATTAAAAAAGATGCAACAGTGTCTTGCGCCTAATTTAGAAAGAGACACGCGAGCTTCTTTTCAGCGAGTTAAGTTATTTTTTTAACACATAATTAAATAAATATATAATTATACATATATAATATATAATTTATTATGATAAAGAGCAATATATATAATTAAAAAAATTATACTATAAGTTTCTAATCGTCGGTCTTTAAATATAGTTTGTGACGTGGTAGCTCAGCTGCCACGGGTAGCAGCGTTCCTCCCCCGTCACAGGCTGCGAATTCGCGCCGTACGGGGAAAACAGGCGAGAGGCGAGAGGGGATCTCCATGGGGAATCGCGACAGACCTAGCAAGCGTAGTATTAATTTCTTATATTTTTGATTTCTTTGCGCGGCGGCCGTCTTCCGATGGAATGCGGCGAGAGAGCGAGAGAGGAGGAGAGAGAGCGACGACGATGCAGGGAAGGAGGAAGGACGCCACCGGTGCCCGGGAGAGACGAGCACGCGGCCCGCACGGGAATTCGGCGTAGCCCTGGGAGAGCCACGGCCGGATCCTAAAGCGGCGGTGCCCGCCAATACCACGACGGGACGTCCCGGAGGGCTGTGGAGGAGCCCGGATGGGACCAAACGCGTCGAGGGAGGCGTCAAGGCCTCTCACGAGGACCGGAGGTCCCCGCGTGCGCTGCCCCGGCTCGGGAAATGGCCCAGCGGGAGAAGGAAAATTTCGCGGGGGCCTGCGAGGCCCCCGGAAGGATTACGGCGCGCACGTCCCTGCGTACGCAGGACTGCGTGCCTTGCAGCAATTGGGTCGCGGCGCGGAAACAATGCGCATGACTGGACGGGGGGTCGCGGCGTCGATCCGGGATCGACCGCGATCCACCCCGCTTTTGCGTGCGAGCGGTTCAGCCGTTAAGTTGCGGGTCGTGTCTCGAGAGACCAAAGTTATCGGTGTGGCGCGTGCTGGGCCATTGCGAGAGCCAGAGGACGAGCCGAGAGACGAGGGAGGACGCCCTGGACGTTATCGGTGAGGTGGCCAGCCAAGATAACTTAGTGTGAGCGGTTGCCGGCCGGCGAGGTGTTCCCGGGCCCGTTCTGCATCCGTTTTTGTGTTGGTGCGTGACTCGCGTGGACCGCAGGGCGGTCATACGTTCGTGTCAGTAATTGGGGATATATCGGATGCAAGCGGGCGGGACGCCGAAGCGCCGAGCCACGGGGAGGACGATCGTGAAGACGCGTGGGTTCCGTCGGAGATTCCCCTCGACCGTGCACGCCGCAAAGCCCTCGCGCGAGCGAGTATCGCGTCGCGAGTAGCGGGTGGACGGGACTTCCGGTTTCGCGACGGTGTGTAGTGCGGTAGCGGCCGGCGATTATTGTGTGACCCCCGCGAGACACGCGGTCGCGTTCTCTAGTTGCCGGGAGTGTCGGCACGTTCGAACGTCCGAAATTCATGTGCGCGGAAGATTCCATCGTCTGTCCTTGTCGGCCGCGTGCCTACCGCGGGAGCTTCCCGCGTATCGTTCGCGTTTCTGTTTGGTTTGATTCGCGCCGGGGCGCCGCCTTGTCGGAACGCCGCCTGCCGCGCCCCGTGATATTATTGTTTCGGTCTGACTATTCATTTTAATAAAGTTCGTTACTTGTTACGTTCGGAGTCTATTTTTCTGGTGTGTCGTCCGCCACTTCGTGTTACCGCATTCGCCTGCTCCCTTACGATTCACCCCGCCCCTCTACCGTTAGGCAGAGCTGGTCGAGATTGTCGCGCGAGGATCGAGGACACCTTGGCGTAACGATTTTCGCGAATTGACGCGTCGTCGAGCGCGTCTGGCGCCCAACCATTTTCGTGATAACGTGTGGCCGAGATTCGAGCGCGACAAACACGGCATCGGGGGTACCGGTTACCCTATCGGTCTCGCTGCTTTTTGCTCGCGGCTTTCCCGGTCAGGAAAAGTCGTGACAAGTTATATGAGCAAAGATATAAGAGCGAGGGAATGATAACGCGACAATTTTTATATGAGAACAAGCGAGAAAGTAATGAGAGCGAGCGAGATGATTACAAAAGCCAGGAGATCGAGCGAAACAGCAATAGGAAGGAGCGAGATGAGAATAACAGCATGAAAAGAAAACTCGAAGCTCGAGCGGCCCGAGCTCGAGCCAGCTCGAGCCTTTCTTCCCCTTCTTTGTATTGCTATTCTCATCTCGCTCATTTCTATTATTGTCTCGCTCGCTCTCCAGGCTCTCTTGTTGTCATCTCGCTCGTTCTCATTACCTTCTTACTCACTCTCATATAGCCGTCGCTTTGTGTACATAGCACGGAACGCAAACAGAATTGTGCACATATGAGTTACTCGCTCTACCAAACGTGCACATTGGCTACGTAGTTTATGTGCACAATTTTCAACGTCCACAGAGGGCGTATCGCGTTTGAGAATCACTTAAAACCGGGCCGTGTCGTCTCTGTCACGTCCCGGAGGACAGACCTTCCTACTTCCGGCGTACCTAAGTCGCTGGAAATAGTGGCGCTCTCTATGCTTTTGAGGCTACCTGCTGGGCCGGCAATACCTCGGGATGTCGAGAGCTAGGATCGGTATAGGAGAATTAGTGCGTAGGCGAATAGAATGACTTTTATGGCAATTACTCTTGTTTTATACTGCTACTTCTCTTTATTGTTTACTACCAAAGGGGGGGGGGGTAGGGGTACATGTGCGATGCTTATATGATTATTCCGTGGTAGGGTCGGGGTTTGCAAGGGAGCCTATTAGATCGTCGAAGTCATTTGGCGTTAGAGGTGAAAGGGCTTCAAAGGGGGTGTAATCGATGAAGGGAAGGTCGTCTGTTGAGGTGCTGGCGTCTGAGGTTTGGGGGGTGGGCTGAGGGTTGGTGGCCTTTCATTCACCTCCACGGGGGTTAACCCAAAGCAGGCTCTTGTATTTGAATTTAACGCTATTTGAATCTGAGCGGCTTGGTGAGTTAAATTAAATAAGTGAGGAACATCTAAATCGATGGAACGGATTAGACGTAGAATGCGCGAGCGCGCCCCCACGTACTGCTCGTAGCGGCGGAAAAAGCGCCTCCTCCGCGTGTAGTCTGCTGGTGGCGTCATCTACATGAATGAAGAAATGAGGAACTTCGTGAGTGAACTTGGATTTGAATGAGGATAGTCGAAACCTTACCCTGTCTCGTCTAAAGTTAGGATGATAGATGAGCTTGTTGTCCTAAGGAGAGATAAAATTGAATGATTTAGTGTTTTGTAGGGAAAGGAGACGGAAGGACTTTTATGTCTTGCTCTTAATAGTTGTTATTATTCGCGTAAGCCCATACTATTAGCAGAAGTAAGAATTCACAACTTTGTCTATGCCGATCTACGCTCGCCGCAAGCAACTATTCAGTTATAGGCGGATGCGTTTCTACCGGGGTCTCTCAGCACATGCAAACCTGAGAACCTGCATAGACCTCGGACACAAGGCTTTTTGTCTCGCATTCGGATGTTGGCCTGTTTTCCGTTACTACCACAGTTGCGGAATCTTTAGGACAAATAGTATGGCTATTGGGTATGTTTAGCTACATCGGATGATAAAGAGCGTTCAAACAAGTTGCAGGGAAATTCAAGTAATACAAATTTATTAAGAACTAAGAGGGACTCAGGTTGAATAATGGCAGGGATGCAGAGAAGATGTTGAATAATTCCAAATATGTTCTGTCTCTGGGTAAAGTAATGATTAAAGGTGATACCATTAATGTGTTGAATTCGGAATGATATTCTAAATGATGATATACAGGGATATTCGGTAGTAATAATTCAACGAAATAGAATCAGAGCAACGTTTAATTTAACGGAGATTAAGAGTTTCACAAAATTATTCAAAATGATTATTTGTGATGGTATTCAATAAGGTTAAACAATTTATAATAATTATACAATAAAATTATAATGAATTTAAGATAATTATCATACTAGTAATTCGCAGGGAAATATTGTTAAGCAACAATAATTTTAGCAATATTTTGGTATAATAATTTTGGATAAATTCGATGCTAAGGAACAATAGGTTCGCAAGAGTAATTAATAAAATAATTTAGTACAATAAGTTCAAGATAGGGTCAAACTACCAAAGCACGATAATATTTAATATTCCATATTAATAAGACGAGTAATGACTCAGCGAAATATTTAATGTAATAATTTAGGGAAAATATTCACTATTATTAGAACAATTAGATTCTGAAAATATTCAATATAATATAGTAACGAGACGAGTAATAATTTCATAAAAACGTTTAACATAATTATTTACAATAATTTCTGGAACAGAAATTGTTCAACATCATAAATTATAACAATATTTAACATTACTGAAATGATTAGGTTTTCAATTTAATAATTCGCCAAGAAATTTGGTATCAACAAGATAATTAATAATTTTACAAAATATCAGGCACGAGTAATAATTAAATCATCATCATTGTTCGTCTTCTCAATAAAGTTAGTATAATAAGACAACCAACAATAATTCACAATTTATATTCAATGCATAATATGTAATAATGCTCAGCATCTACAAACGAAATAGAGATTCACAAATAATGGGCAAAACGAGAGATTCACAAGAACGTACGATAAAATAGTTCGCAAGTACATGCGGCGAAATAATAATTCACAATACAATAATGTGTATGATCGATCAAGATCGTATAGAATTCATTATTTTCTTTGTTCATATCGAAATAATACTATATCATTTAATAGCTGTCAATTTTGCTAATTCCTGATTATTTCATTTAATAAAAAAGCTATTAATGGTTATTTCATCAAAATTTGAATATTCTAGACGATGTGTAATTAATCATATCTTAATAGTTCCGTTATTAAATTCAAATTAGACATGATTAATTACTATCTTTTAATTGAAAGATTCTAAGCTTTACAAAATTTAAGATTATTTCCTGATTCGCGCGGATAACTTGATCGGTCACTGAGATACAAGTTCTACACACACACACACACATATATATATTCACATATAAGGCTCAAGCAATAAATTCGCAAGACAATATAAAGTCACGATAATAATGCCTTTTAATTCAAATGAGATTGCTGGTACTTACGGATGACTCCGGGTCCGCAAGGGCCACAATTTAAGATCTTATTTCCCCTGTTTCCTTCCTTCCGGGTTCCGACAGATCGTTAAGACTTCGTTCTTGGTGTAATTTCAAACTATCACCAAGATTCTTTTTTTCGGAATATTGCGATCACTTAAGACTGTTACGGAGATATTATTGTAACGATACTGGAGTACCGCGCGCCGGGACAAGATACCGTCTTTTATATTATAATGCATCTTAATTACCCGCCCCCGCGCCTGCATCGGTTGCCCTAGTTCCGATGCATAGATGAGTAGGGTGAAATCGGCGGCATATCGATATCAAAGTTATCAGATAGTCTAAACAGTCTCAATGTCGGACTTTTTCAATGTTAAAGTATGTATCATCAATTGCATCACCTGTCGCGGTGCAGCATCTTGTTCTTGGAAGCCTTTTAATAGAAAATATTATTTAATTCTCCCGAGTCTTATTAATGGAATTTGTTTCAATATGATTTTGGGATTGACCATGTTTCAAATTAGCGCGGATGATTTCGCAAATAGTTACTATTTCTCAGGCTTCAAGAGTAATGCCGATTTATAAGCAATATGTGCCGATACATATTATTAATTATGTTTCGGCCGATTAAAATTATCCTTAATTAATATTCACAATTGTATGCGCCTTAACAATTTTATACGCCTTGTCGAATATTTTGCAGAAGCCTCAAAATTTGTTCTTAACTTATAGTAGAGTTTCGGTATTAATATAAGATTCGCAGGATAGTATAATAAAAGTGATTGTTATTTAATTAATTATATCTGTGATAATTGCATTCATAGACCATAGAGCTAATCAAGATTTATTTTGAGTGAGACCTTTTACGTCAGAAAGAGATAGTTTTATAAGATTTCAATGTTTCATAGTTAGATTGATTATAACAATGACTTTTATTGTTTAAGGCTGGTGCAATACCTTTTAAAGCTTAATAGAATAATGAGTTAATTAATAAAATGCAATTCTTATTTGCACAGGGTCGGCGCAGTAATTTGTCATTAATTTTACTAGTTGTACCTTTAGTTTTATAAGATCTAATTGTTTATTAGCAATAAACAATTAGATAATTAATAGTTAGGTTTACGAAGGGTTGGTATAATAAACCTCAGAGTAGTTATTTTAGTTTGGTAGGATTAGTAAAATTAATTTATTTAATAACAATTTTCATTCGTTAATTAATATTTCGCTTATGTAGTCTCGAGTAAGACCCTTAAATGATTATATCTCGTGAATCAGGTATCGGAGGGAGGGCGGAACAGTACCAGTACTATCAGGAAAGCTTTGGATTGCTTACACCTTGGGAACGGTTTGAGGTGTCGGATTCTAGGTTGCGCCAAAAAATTCTATTTCCAAGGACGCTTCTAATGGCTATTTTGGATTTTTGAAAATCTCGAAGTTTAAATTTTGAGTTTCAAGATTAAAATAAAATTTGTATATTTGGATACTGCGAGACGTACTGGTTCTGTTTATGGTGTTTCTATAATTTTAGGAATTTTGGTTCAGGAGGTATCGAGGTTACAAAAATTTTAAGTGAGACTAAATATTTATAATTTTAATTTTCCCATAAACAATATTAATCTTGATATAACCATCATAATTGCGAAAAGCAGTCATTCAGAATTTTAAGATAAGCGTGAGTAGTAAAATTGAAAGGGTATCAATAATATAGGACTGAATCGCGTGTTAGTTTACTTCTAGTACGCTAGATGGCTCCCCGAGTATGCTTCAAGAATAAGTATCTGGGGTCTTAGGTCTGCTCAGATTGTCATGCTGAGTCAGTTCAATACTACTCTAGTAGTCTGTGCTTTGTCTCATTCAAATGGACCTTAATTCTTATTCTGCGGGTATGCATAAGTATCAGGAAAAGCCATGGGGTTAATAGAGGATAAATATAAGTAAAAATATAGAAATACGAAAAATAAAAAGGGGAGGGGTTGGGACGACGGGACGTCACATCTCTCAGCCTTCTCTCTGGCGGCGGTAGCCGGATTGGCTGCGGTGCTACGGTCGCGGTTGCGCGGTGCTCCTATTCGCTGAGTCGGTCGGTGTGGCGCTCTTATTGGTTGCGGCGATGCGCGGCTGCGCGATGCGGAGCGGAGCTCGGCTCGGTAGCCATGGCGATCAGTTGTTGTGTACGGTGTCATCACTGTCATCTCGCGTGGATGATCTTCCGCGGTGTCGGTTTCCCCTCACTACGGGGTCCCCGTGTACGGTGTCAGGATCGGTCGCTTAGTGCGCGTACCGGGATCCGGGTAACGAGCGGGGCGGTGTTCTGCCACTTTTCTGCTCAATATGTGGCGCGAGGAAGCGCTCAGTGCGCGCTGCCAAGGAAGCTGGGTCGAGGTTATGTCGGCACTCACTTCGTGCACTAGGAGTCTCAGGTCAATACGCTGAGAGGATCGGTCGGCTCACTTCGCTAGACCGGGGAGATCTGCTCTCTTATCACCAGCGGAAGGCTTTTATAACCCCCGTTTGTGACAAGAGGAGCGGCGATGTGCGGAGGAAATGAGATAAGCGGAGGGGACTACATGAGGTAGGAGGGTAACGGTCTCGTATCTTGTGTCTTAACGGCACGTCAGTGAACCTAGCACCCCTACCGCTAAAAAAAAAATTCGGACTTACCTTATAATTTTCTGCTAATTATCTGCTAATTTTCTGCCCTACCCAGTCCCGAATTTTTTGCTCCTACCCGTTTGTAGGATATTAAGATCAAAAGTGGGTGTGCTAGCTTTACGTGATGCTAGCACCCCCACTAATTTAAAAAAAAAAAAAAAAAAAAAAAAAAAAAAAAAACATACCAGAATTTTTTGCTCATTTTAGGCTTTAAGAAACTGTAAATAAATATCAAAAATATCGAACGGTTATCCAAGTACCGATACTCAAAAACATTATACCGCAATATTATATGGAAAAATGGTTAAAAACAACAAGCTACCAGGACAATACCATACTAGGACAACTTTAAAACTATTTCTTAAAATATTTAATTTGCAAAATAAATTTAAAAAGTTTAAAATTCACAAAAATACAAGAGTAAAATACCATTACAAATTTATTTGCTGCAACGACTGTGGTATCAAAATGTTCCCCTATTTTTTTGTTCTTAAAATACCAAGTCCCGAATTTTTTGCTCAATATATAACATATATAATAAATATAATATATAATATATAACATTGTTGCACAATTAAGTTGCACCAGTTATATGTTGAGCAAAAAATTCGGGACTTGGTATTTTAAGAGCAGAAAAATAGACGAACAATTTGACACTACAGTCGACGCAGCAAATAAATTTGTAATGGTATTTTACTCTTGGATAACCGTTCGATATTTTTAATATTTGTTTACAGTTTCTTAAAGCCTAAAATGAGCAGAAAATTCTGTTATATTTGATTTTTTGTTTATATATTTTTTTTTATTAGTGGGGGTGCTAGCATCACGTAAAACTAGCACTTCCACTTTTGATCTTAATTTCCTGCAAACGGGTAGGAGCAAAAAATTCGGGACTAGGGCAAAAAATTAGCAGAAAATTATAGGGTAGGCCCAAATTTTTTTTAGTGGTGGGGGTGCTAGGTTCACTGACGTCTTAATGGCGGCGAAAGAACGGCTTGTTACAATATTTCACCTGTATCATCTGAGATAGTTATTGGATCAACTTGCTGAACGTTTTTTCCTCAACTTGAAAAATCTTCTTAAACTGGATATTTATTTGCTACTGTTGAATCGATATACGAATCTTCTATTATACTTTGCTCTTTATTAAATAAAATATTTTGTACTTTTTTATTATATCGAATGGATTCTTGCTCCGCTGTTTGCAATTTTACAGTGCCGGAGAATGCTTTGAAATGTTTAATTACTACTTTGTCAACTCTTTCATTCTTTGCATCTAACATGTTGTATTTCAGAATTTTAAAGTAATTCTCGCTTCTTGCTGAAGTAACCGTATATACTTTTTAATAATGTTGTGTATATTTATCGTCATATAATTTTGGCATTACTGCTGTCCATAGTACAAAATATTCAGATAAATTTATTAATCTTTTTTCGAAATTCTCATTAAAATAGGGATTTAACATTCCATTTTGCACACAAATCCTTTAGCGACATTTTCAATTTCATCAAGAAATTTTATAATTGGATGGTTAGTTTTTTCTTTTTAAATTTTTGTTCGAAATCATCATATTTAACATAGAAATTTTTATTTTTATAATTGGTTTTAATTTTCGATTGAATCATGTTCAATAGTTGAGAACTATAACAACTATGAGGATTAGCTTCTTCACCATTGGTATGCCGCCGCATCGTAAAAAAAAAGTTTGTGACGATAGAGTATCGTCACGACCGTAATAGTCTCAAGGCCGCTTCTATTTTGCGCCCCCGTCGCCGCGCCGCCGCTGACTACGCACCTCCCCACCACTACGGCCCGTTGGTCATCTCCTCCACCGCCGCCACCTGTCCCGGCGCGTGGCGTGGGGATGTCCGAGCGTATTTAAGCCGGTCATTCACCCGTGACCATGCCTTTTGGCTATCGGGCGTTCTCGACGTAGGCTTCGGCCACCAGGAGACGGGGCGTACCTCGTCTCCATTAGAAGTTCCCGAACCAAGGTCCGCTAAAGCGAACAATCGCTGGGATGGGCGTACTCATCCATTGCAGTGTCGCGTCGACCGTGTACGTTTCTGACCGCTCGACCGTGACCGTGAGACATCCACCGGGATGCTTCCCGTATCCGGACTACCCGTTTATAACGCGTAGCATTCGCTTTAATGCGACCAGACCAGAATCAGTATTTTCGGTACAGACCAGACTAGACCGTGACGTGTATTATTCTGTACTGTTGCAAACCGACCGCGACGCGTCTTTCCCGAACCGTTGTGACCATAAACGCGTAAATTGCGTTCACCAGATGTAAATTTCCGCCGTGGAATTCCGATCCCTGCCTGTCCGGAGCTCGACGCGATTACCGCCTCCGATCTCACGGATACCGCTAGTTTAAAAAACTCTGATAGAATCGTAACCCGTACATTAATATTTCCGTTCCCGTTTTGTTCCAGAAATTATTTAGAATCGTTTCGCTCCTGCCCGGATCCTGTCCAGTTTTCTGTTTCCTTTCGGATCCGTTCCTAATTTAAACGAGCGAGACTCCGCACTATCTTTCGGCCCGATTTTATGCTGAAGCTACTACCATATGTTATCTGAAAATTATTTTTTGTAACAAAGTCTAATTCCTGCGTGCGAATTTTGTAGGAGCCCCGGAGTATCCTGCATCCGCTTAGTCTACTGCGCCCGCTTGGAGATTAATACCTATAATGCGTAAATCGCGTTCACCAGATGTAAACTTCCGCCGTAGAATTCCGATCCGTGCCTGTTCGGAGCTCGACGCGATTACCGCCTCCGACCCCACGGATACCGCTAGTTTACGGCTTTTGGCCGTCAGGCGTTCGCATGTAACGATCTGAGTTTTTCTTTACGTGATATTGCCGGATTATCGCTCGTCGGATTGCCGGGTTCTAGAAAATTGTGAAACACCGATTATGTAAATAAAAAGATAATAACTTTATTACAAAGATATAAGATAGAAAATATTATAAAGACAACAGATTAAATATAGTTCGATTAATTGCTTGCTAGCGCAAGAGATAATTACACAATAGTTCGCACGCGGAAATTAGACTTTGTTACAAGAAATAATTTTCGGATAATACATGGTAATCGTTTCGGCATAAAATCGGGCCAAAGAATAGTGCGGAGTCTCACTCGTTTAAATTAGGAACGGATCCGAAAGAAAACAAAACTGGATAGGATCCGGGCAGAAGCAAAACGATTCTAAATGATTTCTGGAACAAAACGGGAACCGGAATATTAATGTACGGGTTACGAATCTATCAGAGTTTCTTAAACTAGTGGTATCCGTGGGGTCGGAGGCGGTAATCGCGTCGAGTTCCGGACAGGCACGAATCGGAATTCCACGGCGGAAATTTACACCTGGTGAACGCGATTTACGCGTTTCGTTCTGGTCGCAACGGTTCAAGAAAGACGCGTCGCGGTCGGTTTGCAACGGTACGGAATAATACGCGTCGCGGTCTGGTCTGGTCTGTACAGAAAATACTGGTTCTGGTCTGGTCGCATTAGTGCGAATACTACGCGTTATGAACGGGTAGTCCGGGTACGGGAAGCATCCCGGTGGATGTCTCACGGTCACGGTCGACGCGACACTGCAAGGGATGAGTACGCCCATCCCAGGACCTTGGTTCGGGAACTCCCGATGGAGACGAGGTACGCCCCGTCTTCTGGTGGCCGAAGCCTACGTTGAGAACGTCCGACGGCCAAAAGGCATGGTCACCGGTGAACGACCGGCTTAAATACCCGCTCTGACATCCCCACTCCGCGCGGGGACAGGTGGCGGCGGTGGAGGGGATGACTAACGGGCCGTAGGGGTGAGGAGACGCGTAGTCGGCGGCGGTGCGGCGACGGGGGCGCAAAATAGAAGCAGCCTTGAGACTATTACGGTCGTGACGATACCTTATCATCCCAAGTTTTAAGCTCAGATTTTTTTTAAGTAAGACTAGCGAATAACGAGTTTTATTAAATGGGCTATATTAATTTGGAGTATACACATTTTTTCAGACGGTGGTATCTCTGAAGCAGTTGTGAGTTGTTGAAAGCAATCGTCAATAAACTTCGTTAATCTTTTTTCATTAAAAGCGAGATTTCCAGCATTCAATAAAACCAATGAAAAATCGTTCGCAAATTATTTTGGAGGATGACCACCAGTTCTTAAAAATTCTCGCTTCCAATGTACTAACCAATTTGCACCGTGTCGAAAAGAAATCATCTGGTATATTGGAAGTGTCTTTCCCAAAAAATCAGCAACGGCTTGATATAGATAAATCAGTTGCTCAGTATATTCTACAGAACCACAAATAGATCTGGTAGCATCGAAACTTACGCTACCAATTGGATCTTTTTTTAAAAACATATTATTTAATGTAATCTGTTCGGGTAGCCAATACATAACATAAAAATTGTTTTCGCTAAACTCGCGGATACTTTCACTAAATTCAATACTTTTATATTTTAAATCTCGAAAAGTTTGTATTGGATTAACAGTAGATTTCACATTTGTTTTTATCTTTTTCTTGTTGTTTAGCCTTTCGTAGAACAGCTCGGAATATAAAAAAGCCGATTTCACACCACGAAATTTCATTTCAGAATTTGCAACTTCATGGCGCCACATGTATGTCGACTTTCCCGTCATTTTCGTTGCAACAGCTGTCTATTTTTACCTCGTAACAGTATTCTTTTTTTGTGGACCATATCTGTTGTATCCTAAGCCGACACGATGATATTTATTCCGTCGTCTGTTGGCGGAGTTTCACTGTATAAATGGATTTTGGTTTTGCATTAATGGCAGAATCCTTTTATAATAAGATATATTTCGCCAAATCTACAATTAATTTTTGACTTAAATACAAATGAGCATGGAAGTTCTAAATGATCCAAATCTTATCATAAATTTTGTCTGCCCAGCCAGGTTCCAAGACTTTGTAAGTTCCAAAATTTGTACTTCATAGAATGAGCTCCAAGTGAGTTCTTTTCTCTTTTTCCTGGCGGAAAGTTTTACAAAATTCTAAAAAAACTACAAAAATTTACAAAAGTCTTTCAATTCTTAGAAAAATGCTAAAATTGGAATACTTTTGTAAATTTTTGTAGTTTTTATAGAATTTTGTAGAAATTTTTCCGCCAGGAAAAAGAGAATAGAACTCAGATGGTAAAATAAAATGATTATTTCATTAGTTTGCAAATTGCATTTTTGATTGTACATCGACCAATTATCATCCTTAGACTTTAAAACTTAAAAACTTTTTTTAAAATTTTTTTTCGACAAATCTGTTTCTGGGTTATAAAACCAATTAAAAACGCCGTTTCAATTTTTGCTTAAATATAGCCTTAAATATTCTTTACACATGGTGTTAAGTATTATATACAACGGGGTTTGGTTTGGCGAATTACGCCCCTATCTTCGCTAAGATGGAGAAAAAGAAATCTGTGGCGTGCGGTAGAAAGAGGGAGTGGGGGTTCTGCGGAAGAACAGAACATTGTCGATCACGACGACGAACTCCTGTTTCGGTAGAAAAATTACTACTCGAGAGCGACGAGTCGTTAAGTATTAACTCACGCGATAAATCGTGAAATTGTGTGAGCGAGCTAAGTTACTGTTAAAGTGCTCTGATGATCCCAGATATCTTATTGCTCGAATCAGCGCGAAGTGATCCCCTCGTTGTGCTAGCTTGCGAGTTCCGTTGACATAAGTATTAACTAATTAAATCGTCGAGCTGATTAAAGAGGGACGTGGTCACGCCGGAAAATTAATATTTGCAAACCGAACTATCGTCGAAAGATTTGTGCACAATAAAACTTTGTACTCTACAAAACTCCTAGCTGTGCTCCTCTCGTACCCGACTGCACGCTTCCGTCACGTGATCCTACCGTGCATGAAATTCATGGAGTTTTCTCGCGCTGCGAGAATCAAATGCTGCTGACGACTATAATTTTCAAACATATGGATTTATTTAAATTTTCTTTAGCCAGATCCCAGACTGAATCATCCTATAAAACAATTTCACCATTTTCTTGACAGAATTTCGACCCTTTACTTTAAGGCATGATAAATTTCGTTTAGCGCTTTCTTAGGCTTACGAGGAATTTTCAAATACTTTTATGTTTAATAAAAAATAATTCGAGTATAATACTTAAAGAAATTGCTGAAATATATAATTAAATCAGCGAAATTAAAGTAAGTGTTGTAAGCCGATTTACAACTATATCTGTAATTGCGAAACGAATCTTTCGAAAGACACAAGAATTCGCCGCGCTCACGGAAGTCCCAAGCAACTTCCGCGAGCTTACGACATCACGTTTGGAAGCAGTTCCGTATCGCCCTAGAAGGCCGTACGCTGCACAATTAAACCGCAAGATTACCGCGTTCCGAAACGCTTAGCCTCGCGGAAGCTGCCGACGCCCGGTCACTGGTCCCCAAAACTGCACCAGAAACCATTGTATATAAGCGCGACCACGCGATGACTGAGCGGAGAGTAACTTAACAACGTCCGAGCTATGTCGCTTACTACAAACCTTATCGCGAGTGATACTTGACACCGCTACAGCTGACTGTAAGCATCAAAGCAAAGAAATAAAGACGACGAAAACTAAGTAATTAAATAAGAAGTGTTTTCTTTCATTCAATCAACGAGCCGAGCCTTTACCCTTCGGGTCCTAACCCCTAAGGCAGGACGAATTCTAACTACTTACGGGAAGAACTCCCGAAACGAGCAAACGCTCACAACATAAGAGTTTATGTACACAATTAATATGCAAAACCATAATAAAAAAAAATCAAATAAAGCTACATGGAAAGTACTTTTTAATTATAAAAAATGTTAAAGATATCCAATTTTATTTTAGGACCCAATTGATAACCTGAAAACAATATATAATTTTAAAAAAGACTTCATTACAACATGATTACTAATCTAAGGTCAAAACTAAAAAATTTTAACAGCGTATCCAATGTGGATAGAAATATTAGAAACTGAAAGTTTTAAATTTTGAAAAACTTTGCTGTATTCTACACAAAATTTGCAATATAAATGGTTCTTTGTGATATTGTGTTTAATTATTTTTGGTATATAAATTCATAAATCTAAATGTTAAGAGGAAGTGAGCGATATTTGTCAAGCAACCATATTGTACATATATGCTATTTTAAATTTTAATATTGTCTGTATTATTCTATCTCAGATCTGAAAAAGAACTTATTAAAAAAATGAACTCATTGCAAAAATATCCAAAAATTTTCATTAATTTCCTAGTCAATAGCAGCCATATTAGATCCGTCATATTAAATTTGCAAAATTTGAATTTAGATTCTGTTTAAGAAAGTTTCGCCATCGAGTTGGCGTGTGAAAATGTCTGTTGTTTTTTGTTTTTACCGGATTGATCTATGCTCCGATTTATGTTTGCTCGGTTACTAAGCACGACGAGTTATCAACTCGCTTCTTTCCGATGAGACGATTTTTAAATAAAGCTTTCACGTATCGATAAAAGTCTTAAGTTAATCGGAACCTGTAGACAGGGGGTTAATCCTGCATATCCACGAATACCCGTAGGCAGGGAGTAAAACCTGCTAGCTATCCGTTTCCCGTAGGCAGAGGGAGAAACCTGCATATTAATCATACGAAGTATCTATCGTTCGATAGCAAGCCTCGAAGTGCTATACCTTGGGCCTAAGGCCGGTATTCATAATCGGCTCTTATATTTAAGATCATCTTAAGTACTGTCTTAATCCTTCGAGGTTTTTTAAAAATTCTATGCATAAAAATCTGTATTATATTATACTTTTGCACTTTTTAGACTACAAAAAACACAAAAATTCGAACCACTAAAAAAACACTAAAAAAACACAAAAAAACTCACACGGAAGTCACACATGGGGTGGCTACCATTCTATCTTGTCTTTGGACGACTGCCAAAAACAAATTAACACGACTTTCAGTTACAGAATAGTACAAGAGCATAGATGAAACCTTGAATTACCATTAAATGGTGTTACTAGTATCATTTTTTTTTAAATCGGAAAGATATAATGTGTTGAATTTAAGCGATGGTAACCACTCAGTGTGACCTTGAAGGGTTAAGATGCCATCAACCAATCATAGAGCCGTATTAGCATCTTAAGACATTGTTTGAGACGATTTTGAAATAAGATTTGACTATAAATACCGGCCTTAATGCCTTGTCTTGGGCAATAGCGAGTCGATTTCAGAAGCGTCGGTGGCATTTTGTGTTCATGTGGCGGTGACATTATTGATTCATTAAGAGTTAAGGTACATACTCTATTGAGCCTTTATTCCGATGATTTTACATTCCGTTAAGGTATTGCTTACGATCAAATACGATCACGATTTGATCCTCACAACGTGGCTTAATACAAGATAAAGATCGAGAAGTCTATATCTTTCACCATGGAATGGTGGTCTCTATCACGGCCTAATAAAAAGCATTAATTGTATCTAGTTTTTTAAAGATTTTATAAAAGATGGCATTTTAAACTAAAGAATATTACTCTTTTAGTTTATTGCATTGTTTCTTATTGAGTTGTATTTAACTTCTTATTTCGTTCACTTTTATTTTAAAAAAACTGTCATTTAGTCTGTAAGTAAATTAAATCTGTTAAACTTAAGTCCCAGTTTCTATTTCAACATATTAAAATATTTTCAGGTCATTAATAGAATCAAAATTTTATCCCTTAATTATTTAATATATATATAATATAAATAGATTCAAAATCAGTGACCCTAAAAGGTAGGTACGTAAAGTTTCAAGAAAATCTGCTGAAAAAAAAACCTAATTTGGCAATCACTCAAAGGGTTAAAAGAAAAATGTTATATTTAAGTCCTTGCCATAAAGAAAAATACACTGAGCAACAAAATTAACGCAACAAAAATTTTGACCAAAATTTCACTCAATTTCAAATAATCGTAACTTTACGAAAACTTATCGTATTGGAAAGTTCTTTTTTTCATTTTAAAGCTTGAAGCCTCTACTTTAAAGAGCGTTTGTCAGATTTTGATCCTCTCCTTTTCCCTTTTCGGCATCTTTTTAAAAGTAAGAACATGTTTTGTCTTAAAAAATTTTTATACTTTGACGCGTTCCACGAAGTGCAGTGAATTTTTCTCGTAAATTTTATAAAAATTATCGTAAAATATGAACTTTTCCCTACAAATTGAAAAAAAAAAGAAGTTTGTACGATTTTTTTAGCGGAGTTATTAAGATTTAAAAAAAAGGTTATTTTGATTTTTATTGCTTGTTACTCGGGAACAGATCAACGTATAGCGCTCAGCAAAAAAGCATTGGAAAGCTGAAAGTTTGCACTTTCAAATGCTATTATTAATTTTTTCATAGATTTATTTTTTCTAACAACAAATTGCGTTCAAAGATTACGTAAAAAATCGCATATTTTACGGTTTTCATTTAGTTCAATGTACTGTCGTGAAAAAAAATCCAATCACATCGTTAAAGTAAAGTTTTATAGTACAATTACTCCCCAGTAATAAACACTAACATTCTTTGATCAATTACTGCTTGTAAACGTTCTTATATATTTGTAACCGTGAATTTTCGAATATTATTGGCTACGGATAGCCGCGGACAATTCAGGGTTCGGACGGCGGGCTGGTCAAGTGAATGACGGAGGCAAGAGATGTATGATTAACAATTGTGATTTATCCTAATATATTCCTATCTAATATATACAGGGTCCCTACTCTAATATGTACAACTTATGTCTAAGATCTCGCTATGTGAGGCGCGGGCGATTTGTTGTGGCGACGTGTGTTGCGGTGCGCATGTGCGCATAGTTTCGGTGCCGGATTGGCTGCGGTGGGCGTACGGCCCGTGTATCGGTCGGTCGGCACGTCGATCGGCGGTAGCGGCCGGTTGGTGACTACGGCGCTCGTGGCAGTATAATCTCGGTGCTGCGGTGCGAGGCGGCGCTCGTATCGGTCGCGGCTGCGCGGTGCGGTACGGCGCTTCCATTCGCCGAGTCGGTCGATGCGGCGCTATGATTGGTCGCGGCGGTGCGCGACTGCGCGGTGCGGCGCAGAGCTCGGCTCGACAGCCACGGCGATCAGCTGTTCGGCAATCAGCTGTTGTTATCGTCGAGGATCATCCCGCGTGGATGATTCTCCGCGTCGGCGGTTTCCCCTCAGTGCGGGGTCCCCGTGTGCGGTCGGGATCGGTAGTTCACTACGCGTACCGGGATCCGGGTGACGAGCGGGGCGGTGGTTTGCCACTCACTATGTGGCGCGAGGAAGCGCTCAGTGCGCGCTAGCAAGGAAGCCCGTTCTAGGTTAAGTCGGCACTCAGTGCGTGCACTAGGAGTCTCAGTTCAGTACGCTGAGATGGATCGGTCGGCTCAGTACGCTAGACCGGGGAGATCTGCTCTCTTATCACCAGCGGAGGGCTTTTATAGCGCCCCCGTTTGGTGACAAGAGGAGCGGAGATGTGCGGGGAGACGAGATAAGCGGAGGGGACCACGAGGTAGGAGGGTAACGGCCTCGTATCTATATGCCTTAACGATGACAGAGGAACGGCTCGTTACATATTTATGCATCTCTCAATAATTTCCTGCGGAATTTTGTGCCAAATTTGCCTAAGTGCTTTTCCCAACTTATCAATTAATATTTAAAAATGAAAATTTTTAGTTTTTCATTTTTTTTGCGGATGGTTGTACGTTGATCTATTCACGAGTAATAAGCAATGAAAATCAAAATGACCTTTTTTTTTAATTTTAATAACTCCGCCAAAAAAAATCGTACAGACTTCAATTTTTTTTCAATTTGTAGGGAAAAGTTCACGATAATTTTTATAAAGTTTACGAGAAAAATTCACTGTACCCCGTGGAGCGCGTCAAAGTATGAAAAATTTTAAATACAAAATACATTCTTATTTTCGAAGAGATGCCGAAAAGGGAAAAGGAGAAGATCAAAATCTGATAGATGCTCTTTAAAGTAGAAACTTCAAGCTTTGAAATGAAAAAAAGAACTTTCCAATACGGTAAGTTTTTGTAAAGTTACAATTATTTGAAGTTGAGTGAAATTTTGGTCAAAATTTTTGTTGCGTTAATTTTGTTGCTCAGTGTAGTACAATGTGTAAGACTGTGCATGTAAATGCGTTGCATGCGATTGTTTTATTTATAGAAATATATTGAATTATTCTCGATGTAAAATTGCAAAAACATATTGTCAAAACAAACGATAAGATTATTGACGTATGTTTCATTTTGATTGTTACAATTACAAGTCACGAAATAAAATCTTAACTCTCTAATTGCACACTATCAAAAAGTTACGTTCACTGCACACATGGGTGTACGACACCCGGAAAATTGACTGTTTGTATCTCGGGCAGAAATCAACGAATTTTAATTCTTTTTTTCATTCCTAAGAAAAATTTCTCAGAATTGTGATAATATAGATTAAAAAATCGTATGTATAAAGTGGAAAGAGATATATTCGTTAGACTGACAATAAATCAAGAAATTTTGAATAAAAATTTGTTTTTTTTACTGTTGTATTTTGTAAAAAAAAGAAAAAATACTTTAAAACATGATAACTAGAAAGCTGAAGAGTTATACTTTAAGAATCTATTATCAGTTTTTTTATTTGTTCCAAGACGTATATTTTTTTAAAGATAAGAATATTCGGTATTTTTTGATCTAACGGTATTAGCTTAACCCATTTCGGCCCAAATGTTCACTATTTTTTCTCCACGTTCAATGCTCAAACTTTTTACATAGAAAGATGTCGTAGAAAAAAACGCGAGATAGAGTCGATAGTCTGAAATTTCCTCTTCCGAATGCCGACATCAGAATTGACCTACAAAGCAAGTAAAAAAAGTTATGGCTTATTTATCTAAAAAAGAGCAACATTTTTTCCTGAAAATTTTATATTTTGGATGCGAAAATGTTTTGCAGGACCATTGCAATTAGGATAAATTGTGGAATAAATATCTGCTTGAGACGATTATCACTACGTCCCGGGGCCGACCACCCGCCCCACTATACGGGACTCGCCGTCTACGGACGCCCCTCCCGAGAGTCTAGTATCCCCGTCGGAGAACCGATCCCACCACGCTGCTGAGAGCGCGTGGGGATCGTCTCGACGGGTATAAAAGCCGAGCTCGATCGGGATCGAGCACCATTTCCTCGTCGACAGGGCTGGTCATCAGACCGCTCTGCCGCCTGGCGCACGCCGGCTTTCGGCTTTCTTGATTCCACCGATAGAGCAGATCATCAGACCGTTCCGCCGCCTGGCGCACGCCGGCTTTCGGCCTCCTTGATTCCGTCGACGGAACAGGTCATCAGACCGTTCCGCCGCCTGGCGCACGCCGGCTTTCGGCTTCCTGACATTCACAAAACCTCGCGATCGCGACCGCGTTCCAAGGTGCCGCGCATCGGCGCGCTCCCGTCCGGATACCGTCAGACTAGACTATACATACTGTAAATATACCTCCGTAGGCTAAGGAATACGTCTAGAATAAGATTACTCGTAGGCTAAGTTATGTATGTAAATTAAGGTTTATAATAAAGACTTGTTAATCTGATATTGGTATACGCAAGTTGGCTTCCCCCCTTCTCCCGAATCCTGGCATCCAGCGAACCTGTCCGAGGCGTTCGGGAAAGGTGAATTGTTACATGCTTTTTCAAATCCTATCGCAATTTTTCAAAAATTCGACATGGCGGATTTAATATGACGGTCAAAAGATGGAAAAACCGTATATAACCAAAATATTTTTGATTTTCTTGCTTTTTTCTTGTAAAATCTTTTCAAAATGCTTTAAAAATACATAAGCTTGTTATTTTATGTGAGTCAAAATTATAATAATACATAATCAATACAAATAATGGCGGTTTATTTAAAAAAATGCAAAAAAACATGATTTATTTTTAAATAATGTAGAAAAGCCATAAGCAAGTCGTTATGCTTATGGCAATTCACGGAACCAATTCTTGCAATATGTATATATTTATATATATATAAAGGTAATGTAGGAATGTTTCTAGTTTATAAGCTTTTTCTTTTGCATCGGATTTATTCTGGAAGGTTCCCGAAGCGCGACAGAAAATTTTCCGTAGCGACTGCGAGCTGAGCTGTTTCTTTTTTTTTGCAAGGATTGGTTCCGTGATAACTGCCGATTGCTCGTGATTGGCATCAGCGTTCGCCTTCCTTTGCGAGCGAGACCCCGACTTTTTGCAGCTCAAGCGCCGCAAAACAGTAGCTATATTCAAAATGCCTCAACAAAAAAGATCAAACGACCAATCATTACGTTCATCACACAGAACTGTTATTATACCAGGTGCTAAAGATTTAGATGTAGAATCTGAATTAGACAGTGATGATGACATCGACAGTGAAATATTGAATGATTAAGTTCAAGACGTATTGTCGTATAAACAAATATATGAACAGTACTCTAGTGATCAAAAATATTTACAAAAACATCATAAATATGATTAGATCTTAGGAGAAAAAAAATACGATGAAATCCCCAAAAATGAGTAGTTATTAAAAGATCCAGACAAAAATAAAATCTGTAACAGTTCATTAACTGAATTGTTTGAACTTTTCTTTTCAACTGAAATAAAAAATCATAATCAAAGCATCTTCGGAAAATGATCTTAGTTTATCAATAAATGATCTTAACACCTTTTTGGGTATAATAATCCTAACTACTTTTAATAAACGGACAACGATAAGAGATTATTGGTCAACAAGTCCTTTGCTAGCGTGCCCCATTATAAGATCAGCTATATCAAGAAATAATTTTATGATTATAAAAGGAAAAATAAAATATTCAAAACAGTCAGAAGAAATTCCTGATGATCCGGCTTGGCGTATTCGAACAATATTTGAAATATTTAGACGAAACATAAAATGTTTTGGTTTCTTTCAAACAGCTCTGTCAGTAGATGAAATAATGATCAAGTTTTTTTGACGATTATCGATAAAACAATTTATTCGAAGTAAATTCGATTTGGCATCAAAATGTGGGCTCTTTGCAGTGCAGATGAATTTGTATTTGACTGTGATATTTATGGCGGAAAAAATAAGTCCAAAGATGAAAAACTATCTAAAACTGCTTTTGGAAGTCGAGTTACTCTGAATATTTTACAGAAACTATTGATGATAACTGTTAGGAAAAAATTAATAAAATATCACTTATATTGTGATAATTTCCTTACCAGTTCTGATTTGTTCATACACTTGAATAATGTAGGTTTGAAAGAAACGGGTGTAGTGAGGAAAGACAGAATAAAGGAGAAGAATGATTTGGACAAGGACATTCCTCGAGGAACTCATATAATCAAACATGATAAATCTAGTGGTATGAACTATATAACTCTAATGGATTCGAAGCAAGTGTCAGTATTTGCAGCAGAAGTTGAACCAGTGAAGAACGCGAAATGTTATTCAAAAGAACAAAAATCTAAAGTTGATATTCCAATGCCAACTGCATTCACTATATATAGTGAACACATTTTATAGCGGCAATATAACATGGAAGTTACATGTAATTTAACATTGTTATTCTTGTGATATGTAGGTGCTATATGACATTGAAATAACCTGTTACGTAATATTTGTTATACGCAAGTGATATAGCTGTTATACATCGTTTTGGCGTTACAATTATTCAACAAAAATTGTATAATTGTAACATAACACGTTCGTATCAATGTTATTACGGAACGATGCGTCGTAGTTGACTCAGAAATCAGACAACATTATAACATCCTGAATGACAGATCTATTTGATAATAAAAAAAATTATTATAAAGATAATGTTTTCAAAAATAACGGTTTGTCTACAATTACTGCGCACAAAAAATGCACAAAATCTAAATTCATCATGTGCTGAACAAAAACAGAATAATAAATGTATACTATTCAATTTTTCTTAGAATTATGATCTATATAGTTAACCTGCATCTAATTAATCATTTGAACGCTTCAAAGATTAGTGCTAAATAGATCGCAATTTCCATCAAATTATTAAAGTTATGGAAAAAGATAAATTTAACAATGAAATTAATAAGTAAATAAATTAATGCTATTTATTTTTAATATGTTTTGCAAAATTTAATTGCTTTTATAAAAAATAATATAGTTGCGTCAGTTTATAACATATAGGTATATGTAGACAATAACAAGTACCCATATCGATGAGTCAAATTGGTGTAGCAGGTAGAGTACAAGGTTCGTCATCCTAAGATCCCGAGTTCAAACCTAGCAGCGGCAAGTAAGAATAAAATAAAAAATAACATAATTTAAATTTAATTAATTAATAAAAATTTATCCTAAATTTAGTATGTGCTGTTGATAAAAATAATTTTAAAAAAATAAAATTTTTATTTTATTTTATTTTTCTTTGTAACTGTTGTGTGACGGTTAGATAACATGTAATTATAACATGTTATATTGCTGAATCGGAAATTGTAACTTACATGTAAGTTACGTGTAATTTCAGAGTAACGTAACCTGTTATATTCGGTTACATTGCTGTTACACTGCTACTATATTACTGTGTTCACTGGGTATATAATAAGTATATGAGCGGGGTCGATTTACATGACCAGTACTGTAGTCAGGTCTTTCTAGCAATGAAAAGTAAAAATGGACTTTTTCTATTTTAGTTAGATTGATCCAATCATCTCTAACCACTGCTGTTATCATATTCAATGCTGCTCGTGAAGAAACATATAAAAGTACTGTCAAAGATTTTGCAACAAATGTAGCAGATAATTATTTACAAAAAGCCAAACTTGGAAATCTGAAACATCACAAGGTCCTAAAGACACAATCAAGAAAGTACTGCTCTATGGAATGTGGTAAACGCAGTAATTGGCTTTGTTCTAATTGTGACAAATATTTTTACAAGCTTTGTTTCAAGAAATTTCATGGCTTATAAATTTCATAATATAATATATTGAAATCAAATAAAAATTTATTTAAAAAATAAAAACTCCAATAGTAATTTGTTCACGTGCCAGTGTTTGAAGAATAGTGATAAAAAATCCTTAAAATGACAAATCTGGCAAATATCCTTCATTAATTTAATTCAGAGAATGGCAACGTTTCCGGCCAGACAATTTCTGACCCTTATCAAGCGTATCTATACGTTAAAAATGAAAAAACAATTATAAGTACGTTTCAGAACAATAAATCCACTAATAAAAGAGAGTCAGATTATAAATACCTTAGATATTTTAAGTTATCGACAATAAAATTATCTACATTTTGATTCGCACAAAACCGTTGAATATAGCAAGGAACGTGTTGGAAAGCACGTCTGTACGGCACAACTTTTGTTTGTGGAATGAAGAGATCGCCGAAAAATGTTAGTCAGATTTAAAAACATGCTGTAAGTTTGTTCAAAAATGATTAGTCATAGGTAGCTATACAACACTTATAATTCTGTCATATAACGGATTGAGATACTCCGTGTCTTTTTGTAAATTAATGCTATTATTAAACTTTTTTATATAAAACATTTCGGCGGTCTCTCTTTTTTTTTTAAGTTTTTCTCGATGTAAAATTTCAGGTTTCGATCAATCAAAGTCGTGGTGTAAGGATAATCTATGATCCGTGACCACGGTATGGTCCCAGCAAACACAGAACATGTTGTAATATTGCTGTGATGTTGCTACAATGTTATAACATTGCCGCAATGTTGCTGCTATGTTCTGTGTTTGCTGGGGTGCGTAGACGAGCTTTTTATATTATGTTGGTGTTCTTTAATTCTAGTTTTTAAGTGCCGTTTGGTCTGGCCAATGTATGCAGAATTGCACTCATTACAGTTAATTTTATACACAATTTCCGTAGAGTTCATATCGTCGATTTTGTTTTTATCTCTTTTTATTATTCTATCTAATTTTTTAGGAACCGTGTATCGTACATCCAGGAACTTGCTCAATATACCTCTCATCTCATCACTTACATGTTTTACATACGGTAAAACGATCATTTTCGTGTTGTCTGTTTTATAGTTAGTTGGAATGTTGACGTTGTTATTTATAACGTCCCGATCTTTGGATAGTTTGTTTAATCGTCTTTTAATATGTTGATTAATAACTTTGATTGGAAAACAATTATTTAACAATAATTCTTAGACCATTTGAATATTGTGTTTGTGAAAACGTTCACTGGACAGTAAAATCGCCTGGTCAACTAAGTTGGTGATTGTATTGATTTTGTATGCAATAGGGTGAGATGAGAAATAGTTAATATATCGGCCTGAAAACGTAGGTTTTCTAAACCAATTAGTTAGTAATTTATTGCCCTTTTTGATTATCTGGACATTGAGAAAGCTCAAGGAGTTGTTCGTTTCCATTTCGTACGTGAATTTTAATCTTGGGTGATAGCCATTAAACGTGTCGACGATATGATTTAACTCAGTCTCCGGAATTATTGTGAAAATGTCATCCACATATCGGTAAAACGCTCTCGGTGTAAAGCATAGCTTATTAATGCACTGTGTCTCTAAGTCTTCCATCACTATATCGGCTAATATCGGTGAAAGGGGGGAGCCCATCGGGCTGCCGAAAACTTGCTCATAAAATTTCCATTAAATGAGAAACACGTGGAACTCAGGACAGTGTCGATCGCGTACAAAAATTGGGCCAGGCTTAAATTAGTGGCTCTAGATATCCTACTCCATCTCTTTTCTATGCCCGATAGAACGAGTTCTTTGGGAACGTTAGTGAATAACGCAGTTACATCTAATGACACGAGTCTCTCATGAGGTTCAACGGCTATGTCTCTTATAACTTTGGCAAACGACCAACTATCTTTAATGCGTGATACGGGTTCATCTAAGTTATCTTTCAGTATGTCGTGTAAGTATCTTGTAATATTATACAACGGGCTGCCCACTGACGATACGATAACGCGTAGAGGGAAACCGGGTTTGTGGATCTTCGATAACCCGTAGCATCTCGGTAAATTGCCGGCAATCTTTTCATTCCACAAATAAAAGTTGTGCCGTACAGACGTGCTTTCCAACACGTTCCTTGCTATATTCAACGGTTTTGTGCGAATCAAAATGTAGATAATTTTATTGTCAATAACTTAAAATATCTAAGGTATTTATAATCTCACTCTCTTTTATTAGTGGATTTATTATTCTGAAACGTACTTATAGTTGTTTTTTCATTTTTAACGTATAGATACGCTTAATAAGAGCCAGAAATTGTCTGGCCGAAACATTGCCTTTCTTTGAATTAAATTAATAAAGAATATTTGCCAGATTTGTCATTTTAAGTATTTTTTATCACTATTAAAAAATAAAAAATACAAAAAATCTTAAGTATAAAAAATTAAAAAAAAAAACAAAAAGAGATTCTCTAATTCACGTTTACCTTTTTGGGGTGAGAGTCGGGCAACGGCAATATATTTTGACGGTTAAAAAATGTGAAAGAAGAAAAAATCACACACACACACACACACACACACACACACACACACACACACACACACACACACACACACACACACACACACACACACACACACACACACACACACACACACACACACACACACACACACACACACACACACACACACACACATATATATATATATATATGATGTACACGCATCGGCAGAAATGGTGTCCCTCGGCGTAAAAATTGGGGATTGCGCCGGTGTTGCATCTTTCATCAACGCCACACGCTCAAGAAGGATAGAATTATGATAAGTGAGAAGACGTGATACCGATTCGCTGGTGTCCAATATCCATTTCACTTGCACTCAAGCGAAAGACGTCATTAGTATTGAATGCGAGTGAAACAGATATGGACACCAGCGAATCGGTATCACGTCTTCTCACTCATCATAACTCTATCCTTCTTGAGCGTGTAGCGTTAGTGAAGGATGCAACAGTGGCGCGATCCCCACTTTTTTTGCTCCTCCGCATCTCCACTTCATCGCGCGCCTAGTAACACGTACGGCGCTTCGTGTATATGGGTGATTGCCGCGCTGAACTCCGAGGGACACCATTTCTGCCGGTGCATGTACATAGATGTATACGTAAATGTGAGCATGATAAAATACCAACAATAAATATTTGCTTATGGCTTTTCTACATTATTTGAAGATAAATCATGTTTTTTCGCATTTCTTGAAAAAAACCGCCATTATTTGTATTGATTATATGTTATTATAATTTCGACATATAAAATAACAAGCTTATGTATTTTTAAAGCATTTTGAAAGTACTGATAATGGTTTTCGTGAAGGGAACAGTCCATCATTAGTAGATATTTCTGAATGTGGACATTGTATTACCTATGAAATGTCTGACAATGCAGAACTTGTTTCAAGAAAAAAGTTTTTCCATTGCCAAATATCACGTGTCCGATAAACATGACATGAAACAAGTACACGGCAAGTATACAATTAAAAGTCAAAGTATTGTTCTTTCTCGCATTTTTTTGAACAGTACTGGAATTATTGACATACCTTGAAGAAAGGCTGGACTGACGCTTTCAACGACACTTTCAAAAAAACATATCCGTTGTGCGTCTTGTCTTTTAAAGACATAAATGCCGGAATGTTGCAAATGCCTCAAAAAATTGTACTACTTGGTTTATAGCATACGCAAAATGTTTACATACTTCCTGTACACAATACCAATTTAAAATTTGTTGCAGTTTTAACATCCCTTTTCATAATACTACGGTCAATGTCTTTATGAGTAAAGAAATATGCCATGATTCAGACGAAGTGCATCGTCGCTTCGTTAAGTTCAAGAAACGTGAAGAAATAGGGAAGGAATTGCAAACTAATTATCCAAGCATTTACAAATTAAAAATGTTGAACAATGTTTCTGATGAGCCATTACAAGCTGGTAATTTTAATGATTTATTGGATCTCTCAATTCTGCAAAAAATATTGAGCCAAAATAATTCAAAGAACGATTTAGATAAAGATCCTATTACGTTTCTTTGTAAATTACGCGAATAATTTAGAGAAAAAAGTCTGTGGTACACATGTAAAAGGATACATTCAATTTATGAAAAGTCTGCGACCATTTTATGTTCTCTTGATGACAGAAAAACAGTTAAGGTCATTGTACAAATTAAAAATAGAGTAGATATTTTTATATATTGACGCAACTAGGTCTTGTGACGTGGCGCGTCCGGCCGCGCTCGTCACAACGGCGCAAGCCCGACCGAGGGGGTCGGTCTGAAGCTACTCCTCGCCAAGCCGAGGGAGATACGATTTTGTTATTTTATTATCTTTTTCTTTTCTAGCTTCCGTATTACCGTTTTTCAATTCTAGTTATTAGTTATTTAGAGTTAAGGCGCCGAGTGTGGGCTCATTTCAAGTTGTATCAAAAATGGAGGAGGAGCAGCCGTCGTGGGAGTTTTGTCGCGAGCTATCGACAGTGGACGAGGTGCCTCGCAAGGAGTTTCCCCGCCGAGCCGTGCGTCGGGCCCCGCTGCGCGTTGTCGCTCCTGAGCTACGAGGGTACCGATCACGCAGGGATACCACGTTGCGGCACAAGGATTCTCTGGAGGAATCACGCCGAGGGCACGTCACCGGGCTGCAGACCGGGAGAGCGGCCATATCAATGCCAACCGCCCACCACCAAAATCGATTTGGCCAGCCGGATCAGCCGAAACGGCAGGGCAAGAGAGATCTCGCCTGTGGAAGTCAACACGCGCTGATCACGGGAAATTTCGAGGGGTGAAGCGGCGCAGCGATAGACCGAGGATCCAGCGACGCGTGAGGATCCACCTATCGAAAATCGAAGCGCGCACGCGCCTACGCGGCGCTTCGAGCCGGCCGACGCGAGATCGGGGCTCTTCACTGTTCGGCAAGCCGTGCGATAATACGTATCGACGAGGACGAGCCCCTGGATTACCGAATTTGGAAAACCAGCCGTTACTACTGACTCGAGTGGACCAAGTTACCACATTGTAAGGCCATCACTCGGCAACCCGGATTTACGTAAGATTCGGTTAAGGCGGTCGACTCTCGTGCGGGTCCGGATAAAGGATACCGTCTCTTGTTGTGCTACCGGTAATCCAGAATCGCGTTACCGTATTGTGTTCGCTTAGGCTTTTGGAGAAACTCGAAATAAAAGTAGAGTCTCGTAGCCGCACGAAAGATTGGACCAACCGGCCCCGAATAGTAGTTAATTAAGTACGTCCCTCTTGGACAAAGCCGGCACCGACAGTCATAGCTAAAATTAGAGTCGATTGTTACCGCGAATACTGTCTCTAAAAAATTATTGTAGTTGTGATTATTCGAGTAGAGAGCCTCGCCGGCCTCTCGCCTCGTATAGTAGATTTTCTAGTTTCCGCATTTTTTTTGTCTTGAATTCGTGTTTCCGTCTCAATCGAATATATCTGTGGATTTATTGTGCTCCGATAATTTGAAAAAAGTCAATTATTTTTGTTGTTACCGTATTCTCTAATCACCTAGGAAATATAGTTTGATTGATTATTTATTTAATAATTGAGTACCAAATCTATTCTGCGACCTGCCTCGATCTCACGTCTCCACACGTCCCATTTATTTAAGAATCACGCCCCTCTACCGCTTCGAGTAAAGAGCTACCGGCATTCGTAACGCTTTCTCTTTGGTTACCGCATTATCGCTAATTATTGTGTGGCGTGAGTATTCGCGCCTGGCGCCCAAAAATATATAGTGTGGGGAAGATACCGTTCCCGTAAGTTACCGATGTCGTTGAGAGAGCATTCTCGAGCGATATACTGAAGATACCGTTTTCGCGTGATACCGATATCGTGGAGAGAGCATTCTCGAGCGATATACTGAAGATACCGTTTCGCGAGTTACCGATATTGTTAGGGGAACTTTTAAAGTTCCATTTGGGGGATACCGTTCTCATAAGCTAGCGATTTTAGTTGAGAAAGCGTTACTTGTTACTATCTATAAAGGTTACCGTTTAATTGGGCGTAGCCCCCTCGGACCTGGCGGTTCCCGAGGGAAAGCAACCTCGCACAATTTTACAGCCAGTGACAAGAACATTTAACGATAAAGTTGTCGCTTTATCTTCAAAATTGTTACGAATTAATAGGAATAAAACCAATTTCACCCATGACTATATTGCACATTCGCTCCAGTCATTGCGTCAAAACTGTTAATCACAAAGCGAAAAAGATATTCACTGAGTCTCGAGAAGCAGGTATAATTGCTACTTGCAGCTTTACCGAATTGATACACTGCACAACACTCGACGAAGCGATTTCAATAGCACGTGAAATAGTCATGATTTTCGGTCTTGAAAAGAAATGCATTGTGAAAAATGCAAGAACAATCTCTCTCGTGTTTCGGAGATTAAAGAATCACCGATCGATACTGATTCGTTTAACGAGGTGCCGATAGATTATGAAAGTGACATGGAAGATGCGGATACGTGTAAAAGTTCTCCTTTCTACAAATTCTTTAATAATATTCGCCTGACAATAGAAACAAAAAGTGAGTGTACTTCTGCGAAAAATACTTTTTATTCTTCAAAATTTATGGAGTATCTCTTTGATTTTATGTTGCCTTACTTCCCGTTATGGTCAGGTGTAATTATTTGTCGATTTGGGCTGAAAAGGGATACCAATGCATGTGTAGAAAACTGGTGGAAGTGGAAAAAACAATTTATGTTCAATGGAAAACGTAAAATACGCGCCGCAAGATATATACAACAAAAAGAGGAGATTCTATATTTTAGAATCAGAGAAAGAGAGACTCATATTAACAGAAAAACAACGCGAGCACTTCGAACAAAACGTATAAAAATTAATAACATTGAATCCGATAAATTTGCCAAGGAGAAATGGATGGATAAGAAAAAGCAAAGAAATAAATTTTTTACTTGTGCGCGTATTTTGTCATCAGCCTGTGACAATCAACAAAAGAAAAAAACAGTTCTCGATACTGAAGAGCCCGTACAAACGAATAACTGTTCGAGTGATTTTGCAAAGGATGTACTGCATACGTCAAAAGAAAATTCAACGGTGAAACAATCACGTACATTTAATATCAATGAAATTGGTCACCTACAATTGCAAAGTAATATGTTCGATAAAAATGGAAAATATCCTGATGGATTTCCAAACTTTGAACGAAATGTCTGCGGAATTGCGATCAATTCTGCCAGGTCTTTGGAAACGCTAAAAAGGAATCAGTGGCTAGATGACAACGTGATAAATGCAGTATTCAATATCATTAGTGACCTTGCACGTGAAAAAAATATGAATGTTTTCCCGTTTGAAACATTTTTCGTTGAAACTTTAATGCTTAGCAAGTTAAGTCCTGGTTATAAACGATGGGTTGATGCGGCAGATATATGGAATCAAGACGTTTGGTTATTGCCCATTAATTTCTGTGGACATTGGACTTTACTAATGGTTTCTCTGAAAGAACAAATCTTTATCTTTTTTTATTCATTACATGAAAATCCTCCATCAAATTTAATGGATAATCTGTACGCCTTCATGGATAGCTATGCCGCCCATTCCGCATTTACTATCACTTGGACTGAATGGAAATTGTACATCCCGAAAGATCTTCCCAGTCAACGCACTAATAATACTATTAGTGGCAATTGCGGAGTGCACGTGTGTGCATGGGCATATACCATATGTTCTGGAAATAAATATGAATTTTCAGAACAAGATATGTCCTATGCTCGTAAAGACATAGCCAGAATGCTTTGCGATGCAAAAATTTCAAACGCAAAGGACAGAAAGATTACGAAGCTTCGAGATTCGTTACTCAACACTGACATTGACCTGATTACAAACATAAGCAACAAAAAAAATAGATGTGAAAACTATAGAAAAACTACCACAAATGGTGCAAAAACGCAATACCTTTGAATATTGCGCATCGTTATATCTCATCAACTAAACTCATACACTCATCAAATAAAGATTAAATAAAAAATATTTGTTATTTAAAAAATCTAAAAAAATTTTAAAAATTAAAAAGTAAAAATAAAAATTTAAAATAAAAATTTAAAAAAAAAGTGGAGCCCCATCTTACCACGTCTACGTCGTGGCTTTGAACTTAGACCGAGAGTGAGATTAAACTCTAGTGTATACACAGTAAAAAATTTTGTTTTCTTATTAAAAAAATATTCTGGTTAAAAGTTTTATGTCAAAATTTAACATATTTGCTTGTTACTTTAACATATGGCTGTTGTGTTAATTCAAGTAAAGTGTTAAATTATTAGAATAACTAAAAAAATCTGTAAAAGTAACACAATGTGTACGTACTTTTAATTTTACACAATAAATATGTTTCTTATTATTAGTGATAGAATTTATCTGTTAAAATTGACAGACAAAAATGTTAAATTTACTCTATAATTAAGTTTTAACAAAGACCATTTCATTTTTGAGGACTTTGCTATCTACTCCGAGATGGCGCATTTCTCGTGAAAATGGTTCACCTACTAGGTAAATAAAAGGCGCTGGTAAGAACAGAGAGCCAAGTACGATTGCATTCGCATATTATAATATTGGACTGATTCCAATAATATACATACATACAAATTTTATCGATTATCCTGGAACAATCTATACATGCAATTGTAAAAAATTTTTTTAGCATTTCTAGAATAATTATTATTTAACGTATATAATATGTTAAATTAATATATATAACGTGTTAAAATAATATTATGATCATGTTAAAATAACATATATAATATGTAATTGTTACACGTTATATGTTACATTAACATTATTATAATGTTAAGATAACATGTTACATGTGTTACCTTGACATAATTTTCTCATTAAATTGTTATATAAAAATTATGTCAAATTATACAATTTACATTTTTATGTTAAAATATAACATAATATTTATGTTGCTGTTTAACATATGCTTAATATGTTAAATTAACAGAAAAATTTCTGTGGACCGTTGGACATGTGATGTCAGTTAAATTTAACACAAACTTTTTTACTGTGTACATAATAGCATATACAAGCGTATTAAATATACACAACAATTATATTGTTATATGTATTCAAATCGCAATTTCTCCATTACAATAAAACATTTTCAATTCTTACACAAGCACATTCTTTCTATTCACGAACAACAGATATACGTATATCACAAACTTTACATTTTAAAGCGGAGTTGATCTTTTTAATCATTACATATTATTGTTGTACACTCTTGAAATCGTCTGTGAATTTTTTGAAGCCATCCCGATCCCGCCGGAAAAAGAGGCTACGGTTTAAACGATAAAATCGCGCGAAAAGTCACTTTGACAATTTTTTAAACAAATTAGACGGTCTTGTGCCGCCTTAATCATTACATATTATTGTTGTACAGACTCTTGAAATTGTCTGTGAATTTTTTGAAGCCATCCCGACCCCGCCGGAAAAAGAGGCTACGATTTAAACGATAAAGTCGCGCGAAAAGTCACTTTGACAATTTTTAAAACAAATTAGACGGTCTTGTGCTGCCTTAATAATTGCACATTATTGTTGTAGACACCCTAAAATGCGTGCGTGTATATTTTAAATTCTCTACGATCCTATTTTACTTTATTCGTTGTCGTGGTTTAGCCCCGCGATGCCCCCAATGCCATGTCGTCCCTAGTTTGAGCGCGACAGGTGGCTACCGAAGGTGGCTAGATTCAGCGTCGTAACTCCTTCTGCAGATAAAGTCCCATTACTTTCTCGAACTTCGCATCGATCATGATAACTATGAAACGAGAATTTTTATCAGTTATAGCTCCAACTGAAAACAGATTTCAATTCAAACCGGGAACATAAAGCACATTTGTCAACTGTCGGTCAATCTGTTTATTACCGACACTCACCTGAATGTCTATTGTACCGGCACCAGCCGCTGGAAGTATTCTATCTCCCGCGACTCTCACGGAACGTACCTCTTTCACAGGTCCAAGCGTACGAAAGAAATCACATCGGTGAGTCATGTGCATACTAGCACCTGAATCTGCTAACTACACAGAATCGTTCTTATCCGTTGTTTCCAAAAACAGCGCTGAGATGTCACATATGTATGCAGATCCAGATCCCTCTTCTGTTTTCGTGTCGGCCGATTTTTCCTTGATCGTTTTCTCCTTATTACTCTTACCGTGTGTAAGACGCTTCTTACATTCCCGATACCAATGGCCAAATTCGTGACAATAATTACATGGGTACTTCGTCTTGGCTTCTTCTATATTTTTGATGCTTTTTTTTTTACTTTGCTGATCACTAGTATCTGATCTTGATTTTTTATTATGCTTTACTCGCATACCTTTCACTTGTAATGCGAGTAATGACGCTTCTTCCTCCACAACTGTCAATCGTTTGTCTTCTCGTATAATTCTTGCAATAAGGCTTTCCTTTTTCTGCTCGGCTTTAGCGGTGCATTCCCACGCCATTGTGAATGCAAAAAATTTCGGTGGCAAACTGCTTAGCAACTTGGATATTATGGCGACATCCGAGACCGTTTCGCCAGCTTTCTACAAATAGTTTTGAATTTTTTTATCTGACAAGGGGACCTTACGGGTCATGGGTCATCGATTTTTTTCATACTTATAAGATTTAAAGATCAGTACCCGGACATCAATTTCCTAAAGCAGTACGATGCGCTTCTCAAAAATACTCGAGAAAATCGATTTTGAAGATTTCCGATATCTTTAAGTACAGAAATTTTTGACCTATCGTCAAAGCCGCTCGTAGCCGAGCGCACAGAGCTCTAGTTTAGTAAGCGCGAAGTCGCTGGTTTGATTCTCGCTCTGCCCCCAATTTTTTTTTAATAAGTCAATGGAGTTTTTTTTAAATCCTATATCTTAACATTTATCAAATTGAAATGCTAATTAATTATTAAATATTTATTCGTTATTTTTTAAATAAAAATTAACAACTTTTTATTTTTAATTGCCACTTGCTTGAAAATGCGAATATTTATAATAAATTAAAATTTGGTACAAAAATGGAAAACGTCTTATTGTTAAATGCAAAAATAATATGTACAAATAATATTCAGTTATTTTATCGCTTACATTTTACGCTGTATCTTTAACACGTTAGTCGGAGTTTACAAGTCGAGTTTATTGTAAGTCGATCCTGGTCGATCCCCATTCTTTCGCATCTAGTCGTGAAAAAAAACAGCCTTGCAAAAAGTGGGAGAAGTAAGGGTTCCGAGAGAGCAGATGCTGTGCTATTCGTACTTTACCGTTAAATAAAAATAAAGGGATGTTAATTTTTATTTAAAAATAAAAAATAAATATTTAATAATTAATTGGCATTTCAATTTGATAAATGTTAAGATATACAATTTAAAAAAAACTGCATTGACTTATTAAAAAAAAATTGGGGGCAGAGCGAGAATCAAACCAGCGACTTCGCGCTTACTAAACTAGAGCTCTGTGCGCTCGGCTACGAGCGGCTCTGACGATAGGTCAAAAATTTCTGTACTTAAAGATATCAGAAATCTTCAAAATCGATTTTCTCGAGTATTTTTGAGAAGCGCATCGTACTGCTTTAGGAAATTGAAGTCCGGGTACTGATCTTCAAATCCTATAAGTATGAAAAAAATCGATGACCCATGACCCGTAAGGTCCCCTTGTGAGTTGCAACAGGCTCACTATCATTTACGCGAAACTCATAAAATTGTTTCCAACAACGTTGTTTCGCATCCTCGGTCGTATCACCATACAGTACATGCAGCTTCTTCCATATTTCTTTTGGCGTTGCGCAATTCACTAGATTTATGTGCAACGATTAATCCACTGAACCTAACAGAATTACAGATGTTTTTGACTAACGCTTCTTCCAATCCTCTTCCATTCTTTTAACTTTGGCCCGTATTCATAGTCGAGACTTATTTCCAAGACCGTCTTAAGTTTGGTCTTAAGATGCCCTCTAGTTTCATAGTCGACGAATAAGCAAAGACTTGAGCAAAATCTCAAGTCGTGACTTGACCAAGACGATCTTATTTCAGAACGCCTAAATGTGTTTCATAAACTTTTCTTATTCAATATAAGCATAGGCTTAAGATGATACGTATTCATAGTCATTTAAGATCGTCTTATTTGATATATATATCGGCAAATAAGACGATCTTCGCCAAGTCGTGTCTGTAGTGAACTTAAGAAGTGAACGCTAACCTAATTTATATAAGTTGCGACAGTATTACGTACATTTATAATGAATTTTGAAAAACCAAGAAATATTGAAATCCCAGAAACTTATCTAATGAAGAGGAGGAAGAAAATGAAGAAAACGAATTACAAATACAACTTCCAAAAAGATATAATCGAGATGGTCACAATCCTTTTAATTTTTGAAATAAAAATGAGTTTAAAAAAAGATTCTGGTTTTTGAAAGAATCAATTATGTATGGAATTTTACTAATAATAAAGGAAGGACTTGCTAAAATAAATAACAGAGGATTTACTATTACAAATAAATGGATTATTGTAATAATGAATAATATATAAATTGATTTGATTATAAATAATTGTTGATATATTTTTTTATATAAAAACACATTTATTAAATTGATAAATTATAAATGAAACGCATATGTATCACATAAGGTTTAGTACAATAAAGAATGCTTATAAAATGCTTATTTAAAAAAAATACTAAATACTTAAATACTTTTTTTTCCATTGTTGTGTTTATTTTTGCTTGAATTTACATTTTCTTTGCACGACATTTTGTTAATAAATACATAATTCAATTAGGAAAATTTTTTAATAAATTTTATTAAGTTGAATATTCGACTTATTTTGTTTATAGCATTCTATAAATTAATATTAATATTAAACTTAATAATATAATTATTTTTGCAGTGACTGCTTATTGCACCATGAACTATGACAATAACGTAAAAACATGAGCAGATGATAATAAATGCAACGTTCCTATTGGAGAATCCAACAGAAATATTACGGAAGTTGCCGAATATCAAATAAGTTCAATCTTAAGAACATTTTCGTCAAGATGATCTCGAATCAAATAAGATTTACTTGAGCACAATCTTCTTCGTGAAGATTGTCTTATTTCACGACTATGAAATCTATTGTTCTTAAGACGGTCTTGATTGAATAAGATTGACTTGACCAAGATCATCTTAAGTACTGACTTGAGACTCGACTATGAATACGGGCCTTTGTCTCCTTGTCGGGCTGCTTGTCCGTGCCCTCGATGAATTTCACCAAATCTTGCGATTCCAGCATGAATGACACGCCATATTTCCATAAAACGAAATTTGTGCCATCGAATTTCATGAGGTTGAACGCTTCCTTTTCCGCCACTTTTACTCAAGGCGAGAAAGAGGATGTACTACACGACGGAACACTACCGAACTCAGACAATCACGAGAATATGAATTTAGGTTAACTGACAATGAACAATACACTCAAGCAATAACACATGCGGCGCAGTGGAAGCGTGCTGGGCCCATAACCTGTTAGATTTTTCTTAGGTAGCAGATAGCACGTCACACTGATTTCTGTGTATATAATTACTGTGTGTTTCAAGTACAAAAGAGATTACATAAATAAAAGATATTATAGGTTAACGCGCCGCGTGATCCTTCCCGTGCAGGATAGTAGAGTTCCACAGTCAGCTGGATTTTCGACTCCAGGAACGAATTTCCAGATTGCTTGGGGAAGTGTTTCATGAATGTGACAAATGCGATTATGTACAAATTCCTTCCACCTGGACGGGTGACTATTAATCCAAGTGTGAACAATTGTAGAGTCCGTCCACAAAAAAAAAACGGGAGTATGATTTCGTTGCAAAACATTTAGAACTTTGAAGACAAGTTTAGTTAACAAAGTCGCTGCGGTGAGCTCTAAGCGAGGGATAGTCATTTTCTTGAGAGGTGCGACTTTCGTTTTAGCGCATATTAAGTGCGTATAATATTTGCTCTCTTGTCTTTTAATTCTGATATAAACAGTGGCACACATGGCGAATTGAGAGGCATTCAAAAAACCATGAATTTCAATATTTTGATTCTGCTGAAGCTCGATCCATTTTGGAAATATGAGTCTTGGGGTGTCCTTGAGATTATCCTAGAATTTTGTTCATTTGTCGATAACGGAAGGCGGCAATTGATCATCCCAGCTAAGCTTGATAGGCCAGAGTTCTTGTATCAGAATTTTTGCTGAAATTATGATTGGGGCTAAAAAGCCGAGTGGATCGAATATCTTGGCAATTGTGGAAAGGATGATGCGTTTTGTTATGCTTGTTGATTTAACGGAGTTGATTGTAAATTGGAGAGAATCTGAGACAGAATTCCAGCATAGACCCAAGATATAGACTGTCGGTGTGTCCTCGAAGTGGATAGTAGTGGGACGTTGGTGTTGATTGAACGAGGTGAATTCGAGCATTTTTGAGTTATTACTCGTCCATTTCTGAAGCGGAAAACCGCCCGCCGTGCACAGATTGATTTGTTGTTTTATGATATCCTTTGTTTGTTCGATGGAATCAGCTCCTCCGAAAATGTCGTCGACATACCTTCCTTTTGTGAGTGGCGGAATTGCGAGGGGAGATTGTTTTCCTTCATCTTCAATTAACTGCGTAATTGTTCGAAGTGCCAAAAAGGGAGCGCACGCTAATCCATATGTAACTGTAGTTAATTAGGTATGTTAAGATTTGGCGGTTTTGATTTATCCAAAGGATACGTTGGTAGTCCCAATCCTTTTTATGGACATTAATCTGTCTATACATCTTTTCTATGTCGCAGGAAAAGACGTATCGAAATTGTCGGAACCAAATAAGTACGTCAAAGACGTCGGTTTGTAGTTTGGCTCCTACATGCAGTAGATCATTCAATAATGATCCGTTGTTGGTTTTGTTTGACCCGTTGAACACCACTCTGAGCTTGGTTGTTAGGCTGCTCTCTCGGAATACTCCATGATGAGGCAAATAATACGTAAACTCCGGATCTGGTTGAGTAGAATGAACTTGTCTCATATGTCCGAGATCCTCATAATTTTGTAGGAATTCCTGATAAGCTTGAGCATGAGCATAGCTTTGATTCGTGGAGAATTGATTAGTTAGACGGTATAGCATCCGAAGTGCTTTTGAACGAGACTCTCCTAGTGTGTTGTTAGACCCTTTAAATGGCAGGCGAACTATGTATCGTCCTTGTGCATCACGGGAGTGCGTAGACTTGAAATGGTTTTTGCACTCTTCTTCTTCGGCATTAAAACGAGAGTTGGAAGTGAGCTGAAATTCTTCTATAGTCCAAAATTTACGTAGTAATTCGTGAAGATCATTATCGTGGTACACGTGGAATCCATGCGCAACGGATGGAATTGCTTATGGAAACGTTATTCACAGGCCCGGAAACTATCCAGCCAAGTTGAGTTAACTGAGCTATAGGAGTGTCTTCTTTTCCTTTAATAATTCCTTCCTGTATGATGCGTCTATATATCTCTGCGCCCAGTAGAATCTATTAAGCCGGGACTATTAAATTTCGGATCAGCTAATTTCAAACCACTTAGATGTGACCAGGACTTCGGGTTCACCGCAACGGAAGGAATGGACGTTGTGAGCTTTGGTAATATGTGAGCTGAAACGATGCACTGGAAGTTTGAATCGTAATGAGGCGCGATCGTGAATGTTGTAGATCTTTTGGTTTTCGTAGATCTTTGAGCTCCAATGCCTATGAGAGGGATGTTTGAATTGGAACGTCGTAATTTTAGTCGTTGCGCTATTCTTTCGGTTATTAATGATATTTCAGAACCTTGATCTATCAACGCTCTTGCCTTTAAACTTTCTCCATTTGGAGCAACAATTTTGACATATGCTGTTGCTAATAAGACGTTGGGGACGTTAAATGGTTTCTCGATTGAAGAATGTAGAGTTTTAGGTTGAGCTACGCTGATGATGGCAGATTCAGCGGTTGCGGACGTCTTATGGGCATATCCTTGAGAGGCTTTATGAATCGAAGTGTGATGTTTGGCGGCACACTTCTGACATCGTTTTGATGTTCGACATTGATTTAGCTTATGAAGGCCAAGACAATTAAAACATAACTGGTGTTTTTTGATGAGAATGATTCGTTGCTGCACGGTTTTGTTGGCGTATTGTGGACAATGTAGCATATAATGGTTACCGGAACAAATTCCACATGATTTTACATTGGCATCTAAATTATTTTTGGATTTTCCATGAAAGGAGGATTTGACAGAGCTCTGATGATGATGAATGTCAGGTTTAATGGCGCGAATCTTTTCGAAGGTCTTTAATGACATGAGTCGGGATGCTGAAAAGTCAGTAAACTGAGTCCACGTAGGAAGCTCTTTTGAAGAGCCTAATTTTTCTTCTCATACCTTGACGGATTCTGAATCAGTGCGTTGTAAAACAATAAAGATTAAAAAATTGTCCCAGTAATGAACTGGCCTTTGTAAACTTTCAAAAGTTCTATAAGTTTGCATCACATGTGTATATTTCTCCAAATAGACGGCTGACTCCTTCACCATGCGTTTTATTGATAACAAAGAATGTAACGTGGCGTTTACTAATAAACGTTTATGATCAGAAAGCGATTAATGCATCCCAAGATTTTTGAAAGTTATCTGCTGTTAAAATGGTATTTTTTAATAACAAGGCAGCTTGGCTGGTTAAACTTGTGTTTAAATACTGTAACTTTTCTACGGGAGATACTGCTGGATTTTCAATTACTAATGAACAGAACAAATCTTTAAATGTTAGCCATTCCGTTGGAGATCCACTGAATTTAGGTAAGTCGATACGAGATAGTCGAGCATGATGAAGGAAAACTGGCAAGCCAGAGGATGGTGGTGCTGAGTGCTGAGATATTGATGAGCTGGGAGCGTTTTCTGATTCTTGGTCAAGTAAACCAGTTAGGCGTTCGACACAGTTTATGTAATGTTCATAAGTTGTTGTGTATACATTTGAAGCAAAGTAAGGATGTGACAAGATTTCCTGCTTATCCTTTGAGTCTAATTCTGTAACAGCAACCTTTATTGCTTTATGTTCTACAAAAAAGCGATCCCAGACATCTTTTAATCTTGTAAGACGAGCTTGAATTCTTTTATTTGTAATGTCTTTTGAATCATTTTTTGTAAAATTGTCATAAGAACTCGCAATGATTTTGGAGAGCGTAATTTGCAGCTCAATATGTGTATGAATGTGATTGGGCCTCATCCTCAATGACACTGCTTCAGTATCCGGCTCGAAGGACCAAATAAAATGTTAGAGTAACTCAAATGACACTTGTGTTTTGTAAATCTGGAGGAGAATAAAATTACTTACTATTGTATAACAGATTAAGCAAATATTTAATTCAATATTTATGCGATACGAATAGGAACTGTACAAATAAAATAAAATCAGAGCTATTAACTTAGCAGGTTATTGCAATTTAATAATTATTCGCTGAACGAACATAAATTCTAACATTAATTGTAAAATTTGATAGATATGAAGCTGATAAATCATGAACACAATTGAAGTGATCATTGTTTAAAAGAAAGATAACAATTCTCTCGAGGATGATGATTAATTGATAACTGATTTAGTTGGGAGAAGGCTCAAACACAAATCATAAACAGACATACAGAATACAATTTAATTGTCGGAAATACAATAAATCAAAACTTAAATCGCAATTTGACATATAAGGTTTATGATAACATAAATACGTACCAATAATAATATATAAATCTGTAAGAATAAAGAGGTTAGAACAGTATCAAGAAAAACAATTAAATCACAAGAGAAATTTCATAATATATGGATCAATGCGAAAAGTAATACTCAGAAAACAAAGAATTACTGAGTAAAAAACTTAAGAATATAATTATATAAAGAATAATGAATTAATTCCATTGACAGGGTTACTTATAATTATAATACGCAAGATGCATTAAGTAAATAAATTTCTTAAAGTTAATTAGCACTCAGCAACTGTTACAAACAAGTTACGAATATATCGAATTTATAATAATTACGTAAACACTAAACTAAAAAACAATGCGAATGTGTAAAACAAAATGACTGTTTCAGAGAATAAACATGGGCATACGAGCGTCATTCAATATGGCCGTCTAAATCGGTATAAGATATTGAAATGGAAAAAATGGCCATACACAAAAGTCTGTTAACTCAACAGAATTTAGACCGTGTATTTCAGAGAATGCGATCTAAGAATGAGACTGGTACCAGACTTACGTGAGTGTGCAAATCTGCGAGGCGGCAAGAAGCGTCTTTCTGCCTAATGTCTGTATAAGGACTTTCTCAGTGCAACTTACCCTTTGTGGGTTCAAATATTGCAAATGCTCATGGCATTTCCTTGCACAGAAGATTGGCTAGAGCCACTCACAAACATGGGCTAACAGCCCCTTGATCTCAAAAGTTTGTGAACTTCGTCGCGGAGATGAAAAAGGCTTTCTTAAGGTTGAACCTTCTTTGATTATTATATTTCACACGCGTTGTATTCAGGCTAAAGCCTCAATCAAAGTTAACTTGAAATAATTATACTATTTAGAAATATCCTACTACGAACTTTCAATGCGCACGAACGCGAGACACGTCCGTTTAGTGACGAAACAAGAAGAAGAAGAAGGTGAAGCGCAAGAAAAAGAAGCAAGAAGACGATCGAGGCCTTCGATGCCGATCATGACCTAGATGGGCCAAACGCTTGCTGCAGTCGATCGCGGGGGCGCTCCTTGGTTGGAGCATCACCAGCGCCACCGCGCAGTTTTGCCACCTTAAGAACTGCGCTGAGCGAACGCGATGACTCTAGACTTAACAGTTTTCTTGAATTTTTATTATAATTGTTTAATATCATAAGCCACATTCTTGAACCAATGCCAGTATTTATCAAAACAAAATGAAATTACTTCTAAAATTGAAATAATTTATAAATATGTTCTTAGATATAAAAAAATTTATAGTTATATTAACAATTATAAAATTATGATAAATTTAAACAAAAGAGTTGTAAAGAACCGATGGAGAAATCTTCGAGATCGGTATATAAAGAAGAAAAAGAAATCCATAACAAAAAGTGGACAAGCAGCTGTTTATTTTAGCCCATGGCCACTTATGACACACTTGAGTTTTTTATCGAATGTAGTGGAACCTCGCTAGTAAGTTTTACTTTCTTCAAATGTAAAGTTATTATTATAATTTTGGTAGTTGATAGAATAGCAAAATCATGATGTTAGTTTCATTATTAGTTGAATCATGATTGAATTGTCAATTATTTTTTTTTTTATAAACGGTATACTTTTACATAAACTAATCCCACCAAACACCAAGTTACATGTAACGTACCTGTTAGTTGTAATTTCCCACTCAACAATGTAATTGTAATATAACACACGTGTTATATTGCAATTACATTGTTGAGTGGGAAATTACAACTAACAAGCACGTTACATGTAACTTTGTGTTTGCTGGGATAATTTCTGTTTTATAAATTCTCAATTAGAACTGTAACAAATTCCCAAAGTTTTGGTATTGAACCTGTACGTCCCTTATCCGTTGACACGGCATCACCATCAGAGACATTTGAAACAGAAGAATATGTGCGTAATGCGTATGATCCCAGGTAGCAAGCTCACGTCATTTTGACGTCCCAAAATGGTCATTTACTGACTATTCTTGACGTCACGAAATGACGCCCTCATGACGTTAAAATGACGATCGAATGTCACAAATTAATGACGTCATGAAATGTACCGTATTTTGACGTGATGGAATGACGTGAACAATATGTTGTCAAAAAGATTTCTAAAAGATATCCTGTTTCTGAAAATGATAACATAAAGAGACTTCTAAAAGATAACATATAATGTCAGAATGTTAACCAATGCGTCGTTTTTTTGAGAACAGAAAGATATCATGAAATTAATATTTAAAAGATTTCTTAAATCGGATATCTTTAAACTGCGACTAGAAATAAAAAAATAAAATAAAAATTTCATTTTTTTATAATTATTTTATCAATAGTACATACTAAATTTGGGACAAATTTTTATTAATTAATTAAATTTAAATTATATTATTTTATTTTATTTTATTCTTATTTGCCGTTGGTAGGTTTTGAACTCGGGACCTTAGGATTACGAACCTTGTACTCTATCTGCTACGCCAGTTTGAATCATCGATATGGGTACTTTGTTTATTGTCTACATATACCTTATATGTTATAAACTGACGCAATTATATTTTTTTTATAAAAGCAATTAAATTTTGCAAAACATTAAAAATAAATAGCATTAATTTATTTACCTATTAATTTCATTGTTAAATTTAACTTTTTCCATAACCTTATATAATATATAATTTGATGGAAATTACAATTAATCTATTTAGCACTAATACTTTAAAGCGTTCAAATGGTTAATTCGACCATTTTGACATCATTTCCAAAATATCTAAATGTTTTCTTAAAAAAGTTCTCTTAAAGTTGAATATAATATGCCTATATAATATGCTTATGCCTTACGCCTTAAATCTCATTGTATAGACGTATACACAAAAAGAATTTCATGGTAAAAAATATTTGTATAAATAACTCTTTATAAAGAGAGAAAAATATTCCTTATACAATTTACTTTACATGTATCATAGTTTGAAGTCAAGATATACAAAAGTCTGGTTTGAAACTATTATACGCATAAAATACTTTCTACAAGGAAATTTTCTCCATGTAATACGTACTTTAACTAAAATTTTATTATACTTTTTTAATTTTTATTATATTATTTTACAGTAGGCAATATGTGGGATACTAATACGAGGCAGACAGAACAAATAGAATTCTGTTCACTACGTCCGTTAAGTATGCTGTCTTGTCCTCCTAATAGTGCCTCGCCTTGTCCTAATAGTACCTCGCTTTGCCTTCCAAGACCTCCGTCTCGTACTCCGAACATTTCGCCTCATTCTGAGAGCGATTCTGGTGCCTCGCTTTGTCCTCCAAGACCTTCATCTCGTACTCCGAGCATTTTTCCTCGTTCTGAGAGCTATTCTGGTAGCCATTCTCAACAAAATCAAATCCGCCAACCGGAAAAACGAGATAAATATTGTCTTCATTTGAAAATAAATCACATTTTTTAATTATTTAATTAAGTATTTTAAAAAACAGTTTGTGCAGTGTACTATCCTACAACTGATTTACTTGAATATTTTAATTATATAGTGCATTAGTAAAAAGAAAATAGTTGATATGCCAAATTTTACTTTTCTATGAAATAATAAAGATTATGTATCACATAAGTACGAAAATGTAATAAAAATAGATATTGTTATGAGCGCGGTGTTCTCGCGCTCATTGTGAACGGCAGCTGTAGTCGGCTGTCGTGGAAATCAATATATTGATCGTCTCGGTCAGCTGTGACAGACGAAGTTGGTTGCCATGTAAATGTTGTTAAAAGTCGTGTGGTTGTTGTTCTCGGCACGTCTCTGCGTTCGGACGTGTTTCAAGCTCGTTCTTGTAAACGTTTGGTTAATAAACCTTTCTTGAGAGAAACAGTATCTTCTCTTTTTTGAGCGCGAGCGCGAGTGTGTGCTAGAGCAGTGAAAGAGTACAACATTTTTGGGGGCTTGTCCGGGATAAACGGACGAGCAACAAGCCGACAGATTTCTCGAGTAATCGAGGAATACGCATTATGGCGACGCTCTCGCCGAGGAGGACCCGCTCTCAGATAGCGGCGACGATTCTTGCGGAGATTCCTGCTGAGATTCCTATCGAAGGGCCGACGGAAGCTTTCGGAGGACGCTCTCTTCAACGTACTCCGGCAAAGAGGAGGCGTCTAGAGACTCCGGGGACTCCTGCAGAAGCGTCTGAGACGGCTGTGTTGGGTCTATAATTTCTAATGGACGAACTCCGCTTATTGTGTGAGGAGCAGGCGCGGCAACAATTGGTGTTCTTGGAAACGTTGCGGCAGTTGCAGTCTCAACGGGGAAATGAAAATCAGCTAAGTCCTTCCAATAATAATCCGATTTCTCCGCGCGGTCAAGATTCGCGTTCCGTGGACGCGAGGGAGGATCGTAGCGAGCTCGGTTATAAACTTAAGCCTGATACGTTTGACGGCTCGTCCCCGCTAAATGAGTTTCTTGCCAAATTTGATTTGATTGCGTGCGCGAACCGTTGGAGCGAGTCGGCGAAAACCGTCGCGTTGGCAACAAGTTTGAGAGGAAAAGCGCGTTCCGTTCTCGAGTCCGTTCAGGATTTACAGAATGTCAGCTTTATGGAAATAAAATCGAGACTGGAATTGCGTTTCGGTGAGGGGCATCTTTCTCAAAATTATTATTCTCAGTTTGTGAACCGGAGGCAAAAATTCGGGGAAGATCTCGCGTCTTTCGGTTCTGATCTTGAAAGGTTGGCGCGTTTTGCTTATCCCGAGTGTCTTTTCGAGGTACGGGATAAAATCGCCTGCGCTCAATTTATTTCAGGTTTAGCCGATAACTTCTTGAAGAGGACCCTTCAATTAGAAGGACAGTCTTCTCTGAAAACGGCTATAGAAAGAGCTAACCCAGCTAGCAAAATGACGCAAACTTTGCGCGAAGTTTGCCGCAAACTCGAGCAAACCTTTGCAACAAAATTACGACAAGGTGTGTCCGCATTAAGCTTAGCTTTTGCTGGCAAGGCTTGTTGTAAATAATATGACACATATTTTATGCAAATAACAGGGTAAAATTTACTAGTAAAGCATAACAACAAATTTGCAGCAAGAACAAGGCAAACCTTGCTGTACACAATATGATAGCAAATTTGTGGCAAGAATAGAGCAAACCTTGCTGTACATAGCATGATAGCAAATTTGTGGCAAAAACAAGGCAAACCTTGCTATGCACAATATGATAGCAAATTTGTGGCAAGAACAGGACAAATATTGTCGAAATTTAGATCAACAAAAATGATTATTAGACTGAAATATTAGATTGATTAGTCCAATATTAAATGTGAATGGTGCAATCGTACTTGGTTCTCTGTTCTCGACGAGCCCCTTTTATTAATCCAGTAAGTAAATCTTTTTCACGAGAAATGCGCCATCTCGAGATAGATAGTAAAGTCAGAAATAAAGTTTAAAACCCGATAATGCAACCCTGTTATTTGCATAAAATGTGCGTCATACTATTTGCGACAAGCCTTGCCAACAAAAACTAAGCTGTTTACGGACACACCTTGTCGCAATTTTGTTGCGAAAGTATGCTCGGCAAGTTTTATTTTGTTTTTGCTACTAATTTGCCGTTATTCTGTGCTTAATAAGATTTCCTGTTTCTGCCATAAATTTATTGTCATGTCGTGTAGCAAGGTTTGCTCTGTTATTTGCTTAAATTTTGCATTTTATCGTGTCGGAACAAATCTTGTAATTTCTATACGTAATACTTATGTACAAGTCTTTCTCTGTTATTTGCAGCATCGTGTGATGAAAACTTTTGCCGTAAATTTGCTCGAAACTTTTAGAAAACAAAGCAACAGACAATTACTTGTCATAAAATTGTTGTCAGAAACAATCCTTGCTGTAAAGCTTTCACGATATGTGATTTTAACAGGCCTGGCTAGCTGGGTAAGGCTGTAAGAATTATTCAGAGGGAAACTTTTGTGAGAAAAGAGGTCCGTAAACATGTTGAGGAAGGAGATTTTCTTTCTCTCGATAAAGAAAAGAAAAAGAAAGGGTCTGTGGGGCAAAAAGGGAAAGAGAAAGATTTAAAATTTTTCAGGAATCGCCGAGAATGTTGGACGTGTGGGAAAACTGGTCATTTCCGCTCGGAGTATCCCGAGGAGAAGGGAAACGAGGCTTAGTTGATCTCAATGGGGTGAGGTCGACTCGCGCTTTAAATTCCCCGAAAAATTATTTTAAAATTTTTAATGTTAATAGAATTAAGTGTAATTCCTGTAATTTTTATTTTGAAGGAAGAGTTGGAGGAAAAAAATGTTCTTTCAAGATCGATACGGGCTTAGATGTTTCTATTGTAAATAAAAAGTTTATCGGAAAGGAAAGGAAAATTTGTAAAGAAAAATAATTTAAGATACCCTACTGGGGAAAAGATTCCAATTTTATTTAAAGTTTTGATGAAAGTTGATTTGGGGAAATTCAGTGAAATGGTTGAAATGTTTGTAGCGGAAATTGATGATGATTGTCTTTTAGGGACGGATTTCTTAAGGAAAATTAATTTAGAAAATGTTTTCGAATCAGCTTTTGATTTTAAAAAAATTGAAAAAGAAAAAGAATTCAACTGCTCCCGTTTCTTTAAATAAGGAAAGCCCAATTTTCTTGAAAAAACTGCTAGAAAAAAATTCTGAAAATTTGTCTTCTAACCAGAAAAAATTTTTTTATGGTTTTTTCAAGAAGTTTAGTAATGTATTTTCCGAAAAAATAGTGGCAGGAAATTGTGATGTCCTTGAACATTGTATTAATGTTGAAAACTCTCTTTCCATTAAACAGGTTCCTCGTCGAATTCCTTTCCATATGAGAGAGGAAGTGAATAAAACCTTAGAAGAGATAAGAATTCAGGGTGTAATAGAGGAATCAAACAGTCCTTAGGTCTCTCCTGCGGTTTTAGTCAGGAAAAAGGATGGATCATTGAGATTTTGTGTGGATTATCGCAAGTTAAATTCTGTAACGGTTAAAGATTCTTTTCCTTTTCCAAGAATAGACGATATTCTCGATCGTCTTGCAGGTAACTTTTAGTTTTCTACGCTAGATTTAAGGAGCAGTTATTGGCAAATTAAAATTCGCGCGCAAGATAAGGAGAAAACTGCCTTTTCGATCGATAACGGACTTTGGCAATTTACGGTAATGCCCTTTGGTTTATGTAACGCCCCCACGACCTTCGAATGAATGATGGAGAAAGTTCTTAAGAGTTTATTGAATAAGTGTCGTCGCTCGGTAACTCTTTGCAGGAGCTCGAGGAGAGCAGGAAACGACGCAGCTCAGCAAGGGAACCGAAATTGCATCTCTTTCATTGTCGGGACGACAATGTTTGAGAAGAGAGAGGGTAGTGTTATAAGCGCGATGTTCTCGCGCTCATTGTGAACGGCAGCTGTAGTCGGCTGTCGTGGAAATCAATATATCGATCGCCTCGGTCAGCTGTGACAGACGAAGTTGGTTGCCATGTGAATGTTGTTAAAAGTCATGTGGTTGTTGTTCTTGGTACGTCTCTGCGTTTGGACGTGTTTCAAGCTCGTTCTTGTAAACGTTTGGTTAATAAACCTTTCTTGAAAGAAACAATGTCTTCTCTTTTTCGAGCGCAAGCGCGAGTGTGTGCTAGAGTGAAAGAGTGCAACAATATAATATTAATATTTATTTAACTATTTTTTTAGCAAAAAGACAATTGTCTGAAATGCCTACAGATGCGGTCGATGAGGCAATTTTAAACTTGGTGGAAAAACGAACTTTGCCCGACACCATGAATTCAGATGATCTTTTCTATTTGTCTATATCGCGGGATTCACAGCATCTAAATGTAAATGCAAAATTACGTTTAAAAACACTTGTATTACAAGCGCTTTCTCAAGTTGTAGCAGAGAAACAAAATAAAACTTGAGCGGTTAAATATTTTAAAAATTCTGTTTTTTAATCAATTTTTACCTTCTACCTGTTTGTTCGAGACTAGAACAATTTTCTTAAAATTTCAGCATGTTTTGTTTGCTCTGTTTCATCCGTAAGTAGTGAAAGCTGCTGACAGCCATCGCGCTCGTTGTAGTTCGTTTATTCGATGCACCTAGTCACACGGCGCTATCACTAGCTCATCACGCGCGCGTCTTTCGTTTTCTCGCATCGTGGTATCTATACAAAACATGCCCAAAAAAGGGCATGTCAAATCGATGCTCAAATAAGGCTCGAAATCAGTTCCCTTGCCGCCCCTTTTTTTGCCTCCGCGATCGCGATTGTCCTAAGACAAGAAAAAAAGTCAGTCTCTCGCAGCGCAGCATCGACATTAGATCATCCCGCAGATCTCTTTCGTCATCCGCCGATCTTAGCTGTGGGGATTCACTTCCGTTCCATCTCTTAGTACTCGCACCGTGATAGTTCGATTAACTTATTTCTCCTGTCAACCAATATTGATTAACTCGTAATCCCTACTTCGGCAGCTACTGTCAAGTAATTCTTAAGTTCGCATATTCGTGTGAATGTGTGAGTGCATTACGTCCATGCTCGGGTGCCCGTATCTCTCTCGCGAACGTCCTGTGCCTCGTGCACAAGATTTCCGTCGGATCGCGCGCAAGATTTCCGAGTTCGCGAGAGCTTCGATCTAGAGGCTCTTCAAGATCTCCAAGATCGACTACAGGCAGCGTAATAACAGGATATTTCAAGATCTCCGTAAAATTGTAAAGAGATACGGCGCGCCCCTCGCTTTGAACGTCCGTGTTAATAAATTATTAAGTGTGAGTGACATCATCGCCTCTTCTTTTCGTCTTATCACCACCTACGTCCCCCCCCCCCCCCGTAAATCTACCGCATTCCTCACCACTTCGCGTCTCAATCGGGACGGATCCCAGCATTCTCCGTGCGATCGCGTTTACCCTACGCACGCACACACATTGTTGCATACACGCTTCCCGTTGAAAGTCAGATAGCTTATTCCATTGCCAATGTATGTACATGACCTTCCTTCATAAAAGAGTCTGTGTAGATATTTTGAATTCTTTTGGCGTCATTTGCAGAGTTTCTTGATACATTTGGTGCAAAACCTCGAAGTGCACCAGGTGGTTCTTCGCATCGCTATTGAGCAACTTCTATATTTCCATAGCGATCTTCTACATCTATAAATCCTACTGGAACATATCTTCTCTGACCCCAGGTAAAACCTTCAGATCTGCATCTCGAAGCCAATTGTGCAGCATCACACAACTTTTAACTATACGATCTACAGTTGAAAGAGACGCAACAATTGATCGTCGAAATATTCTCCACCTAGCTGATAGTACTTCAAATGCATTTTCTATTACGCGCTTTGCTCTGCTCAACCGATAATTAAAAATAATTTTTTCTGGACTCAAGTTAGGCACCAGAGTATGGTCGCATCAAATTCTTCAATAATGGGAATGCTGCATCACCTACAAATACTGCAGAAAGGTAAATATCTGTACCCGGTAAGGTTTTAGATAGAGGCAATGACAGTGTTTCCCCTGCTCAAGAAAAAAGATAGAACTTGATAAAAAATATTTCTATGATGTTGAATCCGAGATTTGGTTGCGGTTTTTCCTATTGCCGATCACATATTCCAGATAGATTGTCAATCATTCTGGGTAATAATAATGCGATATGTAGTTTATGACAGTGAATCCCGAATATCAGATTAATTTGTGTATCAGGTTCAATATAGCTATTGCTTGAAGATTTGTATCAGTTTCAATTTGAAAATTGCCATATAACTTAAAACCTATTTCTATCATGTTGAATCCGAAGTTTGAATGCGGTTTGTCCCATTTTCTGATTGTCGCATAGGCTTTATCATGATCTATGCGCGAGAAAACATGTTTCATCCAAAGAACATTATCGGATATCACGTTGAATGGAATTTTACTTATATGAGAAATCTCAATCACGTTTTGTTGCTTGTCGCATAGACTCTGTCACGTTCTATCCGTAAAGCATGTGAAGACTAGTTAAAAAATATGTAGAGATTGAGATATTAAAAATTGTACTACACACACACACACACACACGCGCGCGCGCGCGCATACACACATTCAGATGCACGCACAAAAGAAAAACAAAGAGAGCTAGTAAATTATTCGGTTTAGCAGAGCCAAGTTTTTGTAGTAAAATATTTATTTGTATTAAAATATTTATTTATAATATTTGTACAAATAAATATTTGTAAAAATACATGTTCTATGTTCGTATGAACATCCATTTTCATAGTTGGCGCATTTTCTTCATATCATTACGTTTGTACAGAAAAAATATTTTTTGTTCTTTTTGGGAAAAAGATAATTTCGTTAAAATTTCATACATTTGTAATTATTAAAATTATTTTGTACAAAAACAGATTTTTGAGGGCGTTTCTTGCGCGCGTATACTTGGCGCTTTTTTATACATCTTTTTTTAAAAGTAATTTTGTTGTGATTTCACTCATTTTGTAGTAACAGATATTTCATTTTTTTTATAATATATACGAAGATTTTTAAGACAATTTTGAAGCACATATCATATCAAATTAAAGATTGAGACTGAAAAGAATTAAAATGACGAATCAAGTTATATCGGTTTTAGTTTCTTTTCTGATTATATTTTAATTTATTTTCGAAATATGCCTTTATTACATCATGAATTACATTATAAAAGAAATATAGCTGTGACTAATTTGAAGATTAGTATTATTTGAACTTAAAGTACCCACATAGAAATTGGCATTCAGTGGATGTCCAATGGACGTCCATTAAACCTCCATAGATTCATGGGACGTCTATGTCCATGGTGGAAGTCAGATGGACGTCCATTAGAAGTTTAGTAAACTTCCATAGCTCCATTAGAGGTTTACCTCCATGGCGAAAGTTAGATAGACGTCCATTAGGGATCCAGTAAACTTCCATGGCTCCATTGAAGGTTTACCTCTATGGTGGAAGTTAGATAGACATCCATTAGGGATCCATTAAACATCCACAGCTCCATTGGATGTTTTCTTCCATAGTGGAAGTTAGATGGACGTCCATTAGGTATCCATTAAACTTCCATAACTGTATGGAACATTTATTTTCATGGTAGAAGTTACCCAGACAACACGCTTGTCAGAATAAAAACTTTAAGAGAACTTTTTTAAGAAAACATTTAGATATCTTGGAAATGATGTCCAAATGATAACATTTATCAGAGACGTCTACTAAGAGAGGTCTTTGAGATATCTCATGGAAGAGTTTTATTTAAGTTTCTTGAAAATGTTATCCTTATGATATCACAGCTAAATGGATATCAGCTTAATATCTCATAAAAGATATCACAATGCTGTACGATTTTTGAGCCGTCCATGCGCGTCGTAGTTGACTCAGAAATCAGACAACACTATAACATCCTGAATGAGAGATCCATTTGATATTAAAAAAAATTATCATAAAGATGTTTTCAAAAATAACGGTTTGTCTCCAATTACTGCGCACAAAAAAGTGCACAAAATATAAATTTATCATGTACTGAATAATACAGAAAAAACAGAATAATAAATGTACTATTCAATTTTTCTTAGAATATATGATCTATATAGTTAAAATTATCTAATTAACCATTTGAACGCTTCAAAGTATTAATGCTAAATAGATCGCAATTTCCATCAAATTATTGAGGTTATGGAAAAAGATAAATTTAACAATAAAATTAATAAGTAAATAAATTAATGCTATTTATTTTTAATGTTTTGCAAAATTTAATTGCTTTTATAAAAAATAATATAATTGCGTCAGTTTATAACATGTATGTATATGTAGACAATAACAAGTACCCATATCGATGAGTCAAATTGGCATAGCAGATAGAGTACAAGGTTTGTAATCCTAAGGTCCCGGGTTCAAAACCTACCAGAGGCAAGTAAGAATAAAACAAAATAATATAATTTAAATTAAATTAATTAATAAAAATTTGTCCTAAATTTAGTATGTACTGTTAATAAAAATAATTTTAAAGAAATAAAATTTTTATTTTAAATTTTTATTTTGTCAATCATCTATCGAGGCTCCATGAAGCTTTTACTAATGATCCACGAAACGTCCGTCAGTCATCCATCGAGGCTCCGTGAAGCCTCTATTAATAATCCACACAACGTTTAATAGACCTCTTTGACGACCTCTAATGGAGGTCTAATGGACGTCCACAATGCGGAACTGTGAATTTCTAATGGCTCTATATTGGACGTCTAATGGACGTCCACTGAAAGTTTAAACTTCCATGGCAGACGTCCATTAGACCCCTAATAGCCAAATACTAGCAGTATGCTGGCAGTATGTCAGCAGATTAGAACATGAATATTGAACATATTCCTGTCCACTGCGTCCTCATTAAGCTTATTTTCTGACAGCATGGTTTACGTCATAATGCAACAGCAGAAACGCAGCAGAAACTATGCACGACCTGCCTTCACAATATGATGACAGAAACACCGTAAGAATAAAGGCACGACTTACTATGGGTTATTGACAGCAAAAATATAGCAGAATTCATGCATGATCTGCTGTCACAATATAATAGCAGAAACATAGCAAGAATAAGGCATGACTTACAATATGAGTTATTGACAGCAAAAATGCAGCAGAATTCGTGCATGGCATGCCGTTACAACACAATGGCAGAAACGCGGTCACCCAAAGCATACCCAGTAAACACAGTAATATAGTAACAATGTAACAGCAATGTAACCGAATATAACAGGTTACATTACTCTGAAATTACACGTAACTTACATGTAAGTTACAATTTCCGACTCAGCAATATAACATGTTACAATTACATGTTATCTAACCGTCACACAATAGTTACAAAGAAAAATAAAATAAAATAAAAATTTCATTTTTTTAAAATTATTTTTATCAACAGCACGTACTAAATTTAGGATAAATTTATATTAATTAATTAAATTTAAATTATGTTATTTTTTATTTTATTCTTATTTGCCGCTGCTAGGTTTGAACCCGGGACCTTAGGATGACGAACCTTGTACTCTACCTGCTACGCCATTTGACTCATCGATATGAGTACTTGTTATTGTCTACATACACCTATATGTTATAAACTGACGCAACTATATTACTTTTTTATAAAAGCAATTAAATTTTGCAAAACATTAAAAATAAACAGCATTAATTTATTTACTTATTAATTTTATTGTTAAATTTATCTTTTTCCATAACCTTAATAATTTGATGGAAATTGCGATCTATTTAGCACTAATCTTTGAAGCGTTCAAATGATTAATTAGATGGTTACTATATAGATCATAATTCTAAGAAAAATTGAATAGTATACATTTATTATTCTGTTTTTGTTCAACACATGATGAATTTAGATTTTGTGCATTTTTTGTACGCAGTAATTGTAGACAAACCGTTGTCTACAATTACTGCGTTCGTATCAATGTTATTACGGAACGATGCGTCGTAGTTAACTCAGAAATCAGACAACATTATAACATCTTGAATGACAGATCTATTTGATAATAAAAAAATTATTATAAAGATAATGTTTTCAAAAATAAGTTATTTTTGAAAACATTATCTTTATAATAATTTTTTTATTATCAAATAGATCTGTCATTCAAGATGTTATAATGTTGTCTGATTTCTGAGTTAACTACGACGCATCGTTCCGTAATAACATTGATACGAACGTGTTATATTACGATTATACAATTTTTGTTGAATAACTGTAACGCCAAAACGATGTATAACAGCTATATCACTTGCGTATAACAAATATTACGTAACAGGTTATTTTCATGTCATATAGCACCTACATATCACAAGAATAACAATGTTAAATTACATGTAACTTCCATGTTATATTGCCGCTATAAAATGTGTTCACTGGGTAGTCTCATTCAGCGATCAGAAAAACGGTCACCCATCCAATTGTCAGTCGCCGTGAACGTTGCTTAACTTCGAAGACCATACGGGAACTAACACTTCGTGATAATCCATAAACACTTGATGTTTATAGATACATATTTTTAATAGATCAATAAATATTGTTTAGAATATTATTATAAAAATATGAAACATTGTATAATTAAAAAAATGATATAAGAGAATTTTAGCGAAAAAATTATCTAGACAGATTTATTAAAAAAAATAATTGTAATTTTTTGTGATTTTTTTTTAATTTCTACAAAAATTGATATTTATATAAAACAATAAAAACTACAAATTTTTACTTTCAGCAAATTTTTTTATATATTTATAGAAATTTTCTTTGCTAGTATTATATAAATAAGTAAATATTTTAACTAATAAAATTTCGAATATTTTAAAAAATTTAAAATTTTATTTTTTGTACATTTTTTATAAAATTATATATTTCTAAAAAATGTTATTTGCAACAAATCTTTTATTTGAGAAATTGTAATTTGTAACGTTTTTTTTATTTCTACAAAATTTGATATTTTATAAAACATTAAAAGCTCCTGCAAATTTTTATTTTTAGTAAATATTTTTATATTTTCATAAAACGTTTTTTAAAGTTACTATACAAATTAAAAGAAAAGTAATACGCAAAAATATTGAAATAAATGTCTAATTTCAATACGATTTTTCTGATAATAGCAATAATAGTAATATAACTTTAAAATATAAGTATAAAAATTTTTTTACAACATCTAATATATCTTTTCTTAATAATGTGAAAATTAAATTAAAATAGAAAGGGGAAATTTTACATAATATATGGTATAATTCTATTATTATTTCTTGACGTCAGACCATGCAGTAGTTCTGCTGTGTTTATGCTGTTACGCTCTGAGACGACAATACATGCTCGATTTTTGTCCCATTTTTGTCATTACCGGTATGCTGCTTAGTAAGTAAACTTCTAACAACTTTCTGCCTATTTGAAGTGATGCCATTCTCTAGTTAATTTTTGCTTACTTCTTGTTGATACATCGTGTCAACATACAATGCTTCAATTTTGTTTTCTCTATGCTGACATATTTTGTTTGATTTTTGCAGCATTTCTGCCATGGTATTATTACGCAGATTCTGCTAAATTACTGTTTTATTTCTAAGCACATTATCTGACACTGCAAATCATGCTTTATTACTGCCAAAATTATGTCGGTATAACATGCAGCACATAATATGCAAAGCCTGTCTTTAGCAGACTTGGCTATTGGGGCGTCTACTGGAGGTTTTATTTCTATGTGGGTAGAAGAGTAGAAAAAAAAATAAGTAATCGAGTAAGGAAAGAGAGAGAGAAGGGGGAGAAAAGGAAAAGAATAATATTGTGTAATAATAATAATGCCTATGCATATACGTATGTACATAATGCATATGAACATGTACGTACATAATATATGCATGTGTATTTTATTTCTCTCTCCTTCTTTCTTTTTCTTTGTGTAAGTAATTCTTTCTCCTAAATATTATATAATATAATTAACCTCAAAGCTTGGAATTAACAGTATGGCTGACAGAATATGTTTTAAGTATTTTAAGAAAATAATAGAATAAAGTAAACAGTTTATTCTTTTGCAATGTATTGAAATAGGTAAAAAGAATGAAATCTTGTCTGAAACAATTACAACAAAGTATACACTATAGGCGATTTTTGGCGACCCTTTGGTTCATATACCAGAATATACCAAACTATACCAGAACATTTTCGCGTATTTGGTAGTTTGCGGTAGAAGCGTGGTTTACCATTTCTGTATAATTTTGGTTGGTACCACACTCTACCTTACTCAGGCCGGTATTCATAGTCAAATCTTATTTCAAGATCGTCTCAAGCAATGTCTTAAGATGCTAATACGGCTTTGGGATTGGTTGATGGCATCTTAAGACAGTATTTAAGATGATCTTAAATATAAGACCCGACTATGAATACCGGCCTCAGAGGCAAAGTAGTTTTCCAAAGTCTCTGGTACGTACCCAGAGAACATTATGACGTCTTAAAGACGTCTTATATTTCTATAAGACGTCTTATAAAACTATCAGGAAGACGTCTTTTAGACGTCTTTAAGACGTCTTATGACCCGATTTAAGACGTTTTTAAGACGTCTAAAAGACGTCTAATTTTTTTTATTTATGACGTTTTTGAGACGTCTTATATAAAAATTATTTTAGACATCCCTGGCAAAAAAATTTCTACAAAATTCTAAAAAACTACAAAAATTTACAAAAGTGTTCCAATTCTGGTATTTTTTTGTAGTTTTTACAGAAAAATGCTAAATTTGAAACACACTTTTGTAAATTTTTGTAGTTTTTTAGAATTTTATAGAAAATTTTTCCGCCAAGGATTCCAAAAGCTAGGTTTATTATTTTTTATTTTTTATTATTTTAAACAAAATACTTTATATTTATATTTCATTATTTTTATTTTATTATTAAGATAAGTTTTTTTATAAATAAAAAATTTTATATTATATATTTCAATTTTATTTCATGTTTTCGTGATTGGAAATTACAGAATTTTACAGAGATACTGGATTCAGTCACATATTTTACAGCAACTTAAGCGCAACACTATTATCGTCCGGTTTATTAATTGTCAAAAACTGTTGTCAGAAATGTTGTCAGAAAGGTTAATTATTTCCAATAACAGCCTACACACGTGATACGTACGAGAGTTAAAAAGTTGTGTTGTATTAACGTATCCACACTCGGCTGCGTTACACAGCAAACCGGGACAAAACGTCCTAACACACACGCGATACGTGCAAGAGTTCAAAAATTGATACGGGATAAGCACGTCGATCGACTTGATCGCATCACACGGCAGATTTGGTTATGTGCGTCATTCGACGTCTTAAAAACGTCTTTCTCAGACGTCGTAAAGACGTCTAAATGGCGTCTCAAAGAATATGTCTTAAAAAGACGTATTTTAGACGTCTTAAGAAAGACGTCTAAAATAAGACGATTTTAAGACGTCATAAAGACGTCTTTTGGTAAAGTCTCAAAGACGTCTCTTTTAAGACGTCTTAAAGATGTCTTTTAGACATGCGTGTTGTTTGGGTAGTAAATACGCGCCAAATACAAAATAAGCAGTAAGATATAAACCATTAAATTAACGTCAATTCGACGTAGTTCAGACTTTTCCAACATTAAATAATATTGATAGTTTATCTTTTATTTAATTAGAAATTTGTTTTATATATCAATTGCTTTTGCATTTAAAGGTTATAGAGTAATAATCAATAATTTATGAATAGTAAACAATAAAATGCTATATAATTTATATTTAAAGACTGTATTATTCAATATTGTTATTTATTAATTGCAGACATACTGTTTTATATGTGATTGGTATCATTATATCATATATTATTATGGATAAATGTGATTATTTATTATGTACTGATGAACATGGTCAATCAGTTGTAACAGAAAACGGACACCCTAATAGCAAAATGCTAGCAGATTGCGAGCAGATTGGCAGCAAATTCAATCAGATACCCATTGCAGATTCATAGCATTCTGTGTCCGCATTAAGCTCAGGATTTGTCGACAAAGCCTGCTGGCATGGCATGCCAGTAGATTGATTGCAGAAACCGAGCAGGATTTGCTGACATAACCCTGACGACAGATTGGCAGCAGAAATCAAACAGAGCCTGCTAACATGCTATGCCAGCAAATTGGTAGCAGAAACCGAACAGGATCTGCTGACATAACCTGACAGCAGATTGGCAGCAGAAATCAAGCAGATATCTAAAAGATTTCTTAAATCGGATATTTTTTAAGTGCAACTAGAAATAAAAAAATAAAATAAAAATTTCATTTTTTTAAAATTATTTTTATTAACAGTACATACTAAATTTAGGACAAATTTTTATTAATTAATTAAATTTAAATTATTTTATTTTATTCTTACTTGCGCTGGTTTTGAACCCGGGACCTTAGGATGACGAACCTTGTACTCTATCTGCTACGCCAATTTGGCTCATCGACATGGGTACTTGTTATTGTCTACATATACCAATATGTTATAAACTGACACAATTATATTATTTTTTATAAAAGCAATTAAATTTTGCAAAACATATTAAAAATAAATAGCATTAATTTATTTACTTATTAATTTCATTGTTAAATTTATCTTTTTCCATAATAATTTTATGGAAATTGCGATCTATTTAGCATTAATACTTTGAAGCGTTCAAATAGTTAAATTAGATGGTTAACTATATAGATCATATATTCTAAGAAAAATTGAATAGTATATTTATTATCCTGTTTTTGTTCAGTACATGATGAATTTAGATTTTGTGCATTTTTTTGTGCGCAGTAATTGTAGACAAACCGTAATTTTTGAAAACATTATCTTTATGATAATTTTTTTTAATATCAAATGGATTTCTCATTCAAGATGTTATAATGTTGTCTGATTTCTGCTACGACGCGCATGGACGGCTCAAAAATCGGACAGCATTGTGTGATATCTTTATTTTATGAGACATTAAGCTGATATCATTTAGCTGATGTCATAAGGATAACATTTTTAAGAAACTTAAATGAAACTCTTCAATAAGATATCTCAAAGACTTCTCTTAAATATCTCTGATAAATGTTACCATTTTGACATCATTTCCAAGATATCTAAATGTTTTCTTTAAAAAGTTCTCTTAGACCCGGTTCCACAACTCACGGTTAACTGCTAACGGAAGATTAATCGACTACCTATCTTTCTCTATATTATTATCTAAGGAGAGACAGAAAATCTATTAACCTCCCGTTAGCAGTTAACCGTGAGTTGTGGAACCGGGCCTTAAAGTTTTCTGACAAGCGTACGTATTGTCTGGGCTTTTTTAATTTATCTGAAATTCTTTTATCTGTATTATTTTCTATTGGTTGCCGGTATTATACATATACTTTAAACTTATGTATAATACAAGTAACCAATAGGAAATAATATAGATAAAAGAACTTCAGATAAATTAAAAAAATATAGCTGCCTAATACTTTTGGCCAAGCCTGTATACATACATATATTTCTATATAATTAGGGATCGTAAGGAAATAAAATTATTATAATTGTCAATACATTTTTAATAAGAGTTTAGGCATCATTTCTGTTATTTCAAACCCAACAAAATTACCTTTTTAAAAAAGGTAAAAAAAGGCGCCAAGTGTTCGGTTTTTCCTTTAAGCAAAAAAATTATAGGATGGTTCAACCTAAGTAATATAAGAAAAAAATTACAAATTTAAGATAAAACTTTTAATCAAATTCAACCTAAGTGGTATATACTTTTGGATGGTTCAATCTAAGTAATATGTACTAAGTGGGTCAAATTTAACCTAAGTAATATATATTCCTGAAATTTTTAAAGTTTAACTTCTCTACAAAAATAGTGATATCTAAATATTTTGCGCCAATTATAAGAACAAATATTTTTATAGAAACTAAAACATTATTACTATTCTTTAGCAAGTTTCTATAATACAAAACAATTTTTTAGATTTGACACTATAAAATGAGAGTATTACGTTTTTTTTCTCTATAAAAGTAATGATATATATAAAACATGCGCCAACTATAAAGTAGTTGTTTATATGAATTAGAACATCTATTTTGTTATTCTTTGGCTGGCATTTATAGTTTAATTTTTCATTAAGTCCGTATCAGACTAGAGATTGATATTGAGATTGAATTGAAATGTAACCAATTAGTAGGTCAAATTCTAATTCAATCTCAATCTCAATCTCTAGTCTGATGTGGCTTTCATTCTTTTAAGTTTGTCGTTAGATACAATTTCGTTAATTACGAAGTATTTTAACGATAAGCTTAAGATTCTTAAATATAAGATTAAACTATAAATAATAGTCTTTTGTATTAAATTATTGGCTGCTGTGCGCCGATACAAGGCTGCTGTGCGCCTGCAAAAAACAATTGTCGGGAAGCAAATTGGCAAAAAATAAAGGAAATAATATTGAGCTGGCAAATAAAGATTTAATTACAAATAATCACAAATATTACAAATATTTTAATACAAATAAATATTTTACTACAAAAACTTGGCGCCGCTAAACCGAATAATTTGTTTTAATACAAAATCGCTTTCTTACAACCTAACTTACTAAAATAATAATAATTAATTAAAATTATAATTTGTTTTACAATTAAAATCGTAATAACATTATATATGTATAACATTATATTTGCACGCATGAGAGGGAGAGAGAAAGAGAGAGTAACGCATGTTCCAACGTACGCACACACCTAAGAGATTGAGATTCCTTATAAATTAAGTTATATACTAAACACACACACACACACACACACACACACACACACACACACACACACACACACACACACACATATACAAATGCATATATGTATAACATTATATTCGCACGCATGTGAGGGAGAGATAAAGAGAAAGTAATATATATTCGAACGTACGCACACACCTAAGAGATTGAGATTTCTTTTAAATTAAGTTATATACTAAACACACACACACACACACACACACAAATGCAAGAAAAAAGGAAAGAAAGCTGGCAAATTATTCGGTTTAGCGGCGCCAAGTTTTTGTAGTAAAATATTTATTTGTATTAAAATATTTGTAATATTTGTGATTATTTGTAATTAAATCTTTATTTGCCAGCTCAATATTATTTCCTTTATTTTTTGCCAATTTGCTTCCCGACAATTGTTTTTTGCAGGCGCACAGCAGCCTTGTATCGGCGCACAGCAGCCAATAATTTAATACAAAAGACTATTATTTATAGTTTAATCTTATATTTAAGAATCTTAAGCTTATCGTTAAAATACTTTGTAATTAACGAAATTGTATCTAACGACAAACTTAAAAGAATGAAAGCCACATCAGACTAGAGATTGAGATTGAGATTGAATTAGAATTTGACCTACTAATTGGTTACATTTCAATTCAATCTCAATATCAATCTCTAGTCTGATACGGACTTAATGAAAAATTAAACTATAAATGCCAGCTAAAGAATAACAAAATAGATGTTCTAATTCATATAAACAACTACTTTATAGTTGGCGCATGTTTTATATATATCATTACTTTTATAGAGAAAAAAAACGTAATACTCTCATTTTATAGTGTCAAATCTAAAAAATTGTTTTGTATTATAGAAACTTGCTAAAGAATAGTAATAATGTTTTAGTTTCTATAAAAATATTTGTTCTTATAATTGGCGCAAAATATTTAGATATCACTATTTTTGTAGAGAAGTTAAACTTTAAAAATTTCAGGAATATATATTACTTAGGTTAAATTTGACCCACTTAGTACATATTACTTAGATTGAACCATCCAAAAGTATATACCACTTAGGTTGAATTTGATTAAAAGTTTTATCTTAAATTTGTAATTTTTTTCTTATATTACTTAGGTTGAACCATCCTATAATTTTTTTGCTTAAAGGAAAAACCGAACACTTGGCGCCTTTTTTTACCTTTTTTAAAAAGGTAATTTTGTTGGGATATCATGCATTTTGTAGGGTTTATAGACCACTTAGATTGAATTTGATGTATGTATTAAATTATATAATTACATTCAACATATTTATAAAGAATAATGCTTATATTAAATTAAGAATATACTTTGCTGAATATATATTATTTATTATCAACTTTTTCTAAGAATAATATATAAATATCTTTAGCACCTCTAGGCCATTGCTTTTTTGTAACTTGCACATCATGTGCTTCAATCCAATTGCTACACAATCCTTCTCTACACATACTTGTAAAATGACCATTTTCAATACATGAACCATAATGAAATATAGCGTTCATAACTTTATATACTTGTCCAGCTATAAATATTTTACTCGTCGGGATAGCACATAAATTAAATTTTTGTGGTACTTTTACTAAACTACCATTTTGTAATGAAAATAGACTTAAACATATAATAACTATCTGTTTTGTCAATTTTATTTCTTTCTTAAATAATAACTCATTTCCTTCACAACGTTCACATGATTTATCATGTAATTCAAACCAATGTGAAAATGATATATTTAATAAATCATTAAGATTAAAACTTTTTTTCTTTAAATTGTTAACAGGAATTGAAAGAATAACATTATTATCCGTAGTAACTTTTGTATTACTACATAACTTGCATCGAGTAGTAAGAATAACTTGATGCTCTACCAAATCTTTTATAAAATCGTATTTTGTGCAAAGAGCTGTAAGAAAATCGAATACATCTCGTTTAATACAAGTTGAAAAATACTCTCCTAAGTATTCCCGTATTGCATAGGTATTCAAATTAAGTATTCCATTTTCATATCGGTGAGCTAAAATACTTAAAGCATCTAATTTATCAGAATTAAATAATTGTTTTCTAATAATATTTAAATAAAATAAACATTGCAATACAGCATTTGCATAACATGAAACTTTGTCAGTATTTTGAAAACCACGTAGAATCCAACAAGCAGTATTACGTCGAATTTTTTGATCCGACTGTTGAACGGAGGTAATTGTCTTCCATAATGTCCACGGCGTATCGTGAACTTTATGATATCGTTCTTTTGAAATAGTAATAACTTGTTCTTCCAGTTTATGTATTCGCTTTAACCGATTATATTCGATAATTGCCTCTTCACTAGCTATTACACACGAAGGGTCGAAATTAATCAAATGCAATCCATCCAGAGATGTCACTCGGGATAATGCAACATAAATCTGACCACAACTAAACACAGAATTACCTATATCCGTAACAACATTTTGTAAACTTAATCCTTGGGCCTTATGAATGGTAATACCATAACTCAAAGATATTGGAAATTGTTTTCTAATAACAAATGCATTTTCCATAACTTGAAATTTGACACTTACTCTTTCAATAAAATATTCCAAATCAGATGGTAAAAGAAGTTTAATTTTTTCTACATAATCTGTAGATGGATCTTGCACAACTGAAATAACTGTAGCAATTGTGCCATTTACAAGGCCTAAACTGGCATCAATGTTACGTCTTATCATAACTTTTGCTCCAATTTTAATTGTAATTCGTTTGAAAAGCCCAGCTGTCCTAGTATTATCATCATCATTATCCGCCAATACCTTTGTTATTCTTTTTTTAATATATGGTGTACATTCAATCTCATCTTCAGCAATTAATAATATTTCCTTTGAAGCAATACGACTTAACATTGCATTGTTAAGAACATCACACATATGACAAGTAGGCAGTAAACAAACGGTATCAGAAGGCAAATTATCAATAAAATTACATAATTCACTTAATCTTGCTTCGAAAGATTTACCTATAAAAGATATTTTTCTTTTTTCAAGAATGTCACAATCAGATTTTGTCAGTAAACCAATACGAATTCTCGAAAGTAATTCACGATAAGATCCATCTCCTTGTTGGCGCATATTGATCGTTGATTCATCGTAATCAAATAAAGTAGTCCATAAATTAACAGCATTTAAGGAACCAAGAAATTTTTTAACTTTTACATTTGCTAAATCTACAAAGGCAGGATCTTCATGTACAGGAGGTAATTGAAGCAAATCTCCAAATAGAAGAATATGCACTCGACCAAACCAACCATCATCACAATCAATAGTATCAAATATTTCAGATAATCGCAAATGTATATACAATAAAATCAAATTAGATATCATTGATACCTCATCAATTATAAAAAGAATAACATCTTTGAGGTCTGCTCGTAAAACTTTTAATACGTGATCAGCTAATTGTTTATACTTAGGAGTAGAACCATGTTCAACGGGTAATTGAAGTAATCTATGTATCGTCAAACCATTTATATTAAACGCTGCTATACCAGTGGGCGCTGCTATTGCAGTATCCTTATTAAGATTTTGTTTTATCCAGCATTTAATAGTTTTAATCAAAAAACTTTTACCAGTGCCTCCTTCTCCACTAACGTATAGTCGTAATAACGATTTTTTATCTGACAGGGTATTAATGACTCTATCAAATACTCTTTTTTGATCTACATTCAATTTTGAAATCATTTCAGATATATCGATTTTTTCTTCGTGACCACCGAGATCTTTAAAATCTTGCATTGCTTCACCAGCTTGAATATTTTGAACACCTATCGGATTATCAGGATCATCTTGAGACAAATGCTGTTTTTCATCAATCTGCTGTTGAACCAATTCCTTTACAGTTTCAATTGCTTTTTTCAATTCTTCCAATTTTTCATGATACTGCAATGCTTCGACGAGATGTAATTTTACCTTATGAAATGATTCTGCATAAGTATCACAATCATTTTTAAGATCTTCCATTTTTCGCCATGGTTGAAACATAAGAAGTAATGAAAAAAAATAATTTTCCGGCCGCGTCTTAACATCATATTTATAATGTTTAATGAGATGTCCACGTTGTCGCCGTTTAAGGTAATAACCATTATCCATCTTGTAATATTTAATGTTTTTACTTTGTGGTTTAACTTTCGTAATATCATACCATTGCATAAATTTATATAAACACATCGATTCCAATTTTTTCGGTCTATGTGGATAATGGTCATCTATTACAGACGCACAAAATATATCTGTAGAATCTTCATCGAGAGCTTCAACTTCTTTAACATTTTTGACTCTTCTATATCGTATCTGATTCGTATCCAACCATTTAAACGTCGTATCTCGATCAGTTCCATATAAAGGAATACCTAGCAACGTATCAGCAGCTTCAACAGCTCCACATTCTCTATTATTTAAAAATCGTAATCCAATATTCCAAAGACAGCTCGCTATCGATTTGTTTGTCTGATTTTTACAATCAAGAATATCTTCAGATAATTCACATTGTCCTGCTTTACTTACATACTTACTTATGTACATATTAATAAACCTTGAATCTTCTCCAATATATTGTATATCCATATTTCCATTCCATGCAATAAGAGTAGGGGGATTATAGTCATTTATATAACTCTCCCTCTCCGTTCGAGGAAGATCATAAAGCCTATTTCTAGACTTTAACTGTTTCCTACCTGCTATCGAACTTACAACATCTCTTAAACATAACGTATTCGTAACAGAGCGAGGAAATCCAAAACGACATATACGACCAACTTTACGTCCCATTTTCTTAGAACGAAGACAATAATCGTTATGTTTATGTTGCTGGTATGAATTAACCCGTTCATATAATAATGGAGAAATATTTTTATCTGGCATTTTACAAGTTACATGTTGTAAAATAAATTCAGAAATTTCTTTTTCAGAAGATAGACCAATAATTGGTGCATCTTTAATCCAAATTAACATATGAAAATGTTGTATCCCTCTACCTTGATATTCTCGTCGCCAGAAGTAATGTATAACTTCTCCAATCGGATGATCTTCGGAACAAATAAAATCAATCATTGCTTTAAATTTATTATCGAGAAATCTTGACGCTGATACAGGATCTCTAGCAACGAGAGCACTGGTGGAAGACGAATCGTTACACCAACCATTTACTTCACGAATGTATTGACCTAAATCATCCCACATCCATTCACCAGGACTCAATGTTAAAAACCATGTCGCAGGTCCGTAATGTTGTATCATGCACTCTAAATCATATCTTGGTCTACGCCAATATTGTGCCGTATTTCTTAGAGTAGAAAATATCGTACTCAAATCAGACTCCAATAAATCTTTCTGCACTGCTTGTAAATATTCCAAAGCCGTGTAACGATCTCGCAAATTGGTTACATTTAATTTCTGATAAATACCGCGCTTTAATTGACGATTATTCGCATTATTTAATAAATAAAACAAATATTGTTGATTCAATCTATATTGGGAATGTTTAGAAGTCAAACGACATTTAATATATTCATGATCATAAAGTTTCATTTGTCTAGTTTCATGTTGTCCATTAACACCAAAAGGATATAAATCTGGAAAACATAATAGATCTAAAAATTTTTCACGGTTATCAAGGGGTAATTCTTCAATTTTTAACATTTGATACAAAGCGTTAGCACTTTCACGTGTTTTTTTTTCATATAAAGGATAAATGGTATACTGTTCGTAATAACTATCCTTGTCATCAGTAACCTGAGTTAACATAGCGTCACCTTGAAGATTTAAAACAATAGCTTCTGCATTATTTTTTATTCCTTGCATTTCAATCTTTGAATTTAATAATGTACCATTATTATCATCATTGTCCGATACAAATTCAGTATCATTTTCTGTCTCTTTTATTTCAAAAAATTCTACATTTTTTTCCGAACATAATCTATCACAAGTATCTGGCAGTATAATATGTTTATAAAGGTGATTATTATGTTTTAACCATACCAAAGCATCAAATACTTTTTTAAGATTTACCATTTCTTCCCAAATAATTTTTGCTTTTGTTGGAATACCTCTAACCAAAATGTACAATTCCATATTGTTTTTATTTATCGCATCAGTTTTCGAACATATTTTGTTCATTGTTTGTTCTAATGGTAATGGTAAATGAAATGTTCTACCTTTTACTTTCTGTACCATCTGCTTGTGAGGCAACTTTTTATTCATCACAGTTCCCATTTTAACAACAGTTTGAAATGCTTTAGCTCTTTGTATTAACATTTTTTCGAATGAATTAAGAGACGATATTACTTCGGGAACATTTTGGATAAATAAATTGTTTAAAATACAATAAGCAGGCATTAATCCATTACGGAATTTTTTTTGGCAATAAAGACATATGTATTGCGGATCAATGTTTAGATTTTTTATATGTGCCATTAAATCTCTCCAAATTGGAATATCTAATTGTGTTTTAACCTTACTAATTTCAGATACACTTCTCTTATAGCAAAGTCTCTCACATGAAACACAAACATATCGAGGTGTGTCCATGGAACGTTTAGTCAACGCCTTAAATGCTTTGCTATATTTAGAAATAATATCATCATCACTTAAATCAGTTAAACTTTGATGATGTTTGTACATATTTGCTCGATCTTGTGCTAAAGTTATAAGTTCATTTAATGTATCGATATCACCAGAATTTAAAGCCTTTTCTAGATTTATTAACTTTCGATAGTCTGCTCTTATTCGATAAATTAAACGTTTAGTAAATCTCACCTTTGGAAAATGAGGTGATAATAACTGAATAGAAAGAGACATCGCTTTACAAAGGTTTGGATTAATGTAACAAGCCTGTGTATGACCTAATTTGTCAGTCAAATCGTTTACTGTACATTTCTGACAAACTTTGCGTAATAGTTCTGGTATTTTTTTTAAAGTACATGTATTTATTGCTTCGAGAAATTTTTTATAACGATCAATTACAAATGAATCAATTCTACACGAAGTATTGCACAACCATGCTTTTTTAGCTTGTGCTTCTACCAAAGGTAATACATTTATAATTTGACCTTTTACGTTTGTTATCAAAGGTTGCGATGAAGTAAACTGTTCGCTATATGTAAAATCGATAAAATAATTTTCAGAAGTAGCTGTATGATCCGATATACCACATAACGCATGTAATTTATCATCAATTGTTAAACACTCAGTAACGAGAGTTAAGTGTACTTCAGCCTTTTTTTTCAATACAGCTAATATTTTATACATATTGAGAATATAATTATTTCTAATATGCATAGACCAACGCAAAATTCTTTCAGCTTCTAATCGTCTTTCAATTTTATTTTTAATATCCAGTTTATTCATAATATCTGTTATTGTCACGGGATTACGCATATGTATGTAATTTTTTGACCAAATTTTTTCGTATTTTTTAATAATACTTTGACCAATATTTTTTTTTATAGCACTAGATTTAATTTTTTTGTTGTAGTATCGTTTATTATATAACCATTTACGATCAGAATATCGTATTTGTCTCTCTCGTTCACACTGAGAATTCATTAAATAATGTTTTCGCTTTTGTTCACGTTGTTTTGCTAAATTCTTTTTATAACGACATTGCTTTTGTATTCGATTATGTTTTAATTTCCGATTATACCAATATTTCTTATTAGTGCGATTTTTTTCAATATTTTGGTGATATCGACGCCGCTTTTCAGCACAGTTAATTTCTAAATTTTGTTCATACTGATGTCTCTTTCTACTAATACAATGTTTCTTTTTACTAATATCTTTAACATTCGAGCAATAATGAGAATCCAAAGATTTATTAACATCGTTACCTTTAAAATCTTTGTTTATATCTATTAATTGTACACTTGTTTTTAATATGTTTTGTTGTTTTTTTTTCATATTGACATTTCTCACGTATGCAAACTGCTTCAGTCTCTTCTGCTTTTACTACCGCTAAGGGAAGCACTTTCTGAGGAATATAATTTGCATCTTGAGGAAAATGCTCAATTATATTAGATTCAAACATTTTTATTAAGTGCGAACGCATTAAACTATGATTATATTTCACTTCGTTAGGTTTTATGTTAAATAATAACGAAACAGCAAAAGCTATTGCAAAAACACCACAATCGCTACCGTTCGGTTGTTGTTGCACAGTTAGAAATATGACAGGATTTGTGATGAAGTCATAAGTTGGAAACAATTTTTGTAAAAATTGTTTCTGGCAATCACTCAACATTTTTCCATTCATAGAATCGTAAATAAATATATTTTTTGTATCATAATAACTGCATATCCAATGTGTTCCCAACAACGTAGATGGTAATATTTGTATATGCTTTTTGTTTTTTGGTATGGGTTGTATTGTATTCATTAATTGTACTCGCCATGTTTCTACAAATTTATATTCTGAATATTTCTTTAAAAGAAAATTAAAATGATCCATATGCAAATCATTTAACTATTCACCTTGAACAATAATATTTTTTTGCTCTAACGTCAGAGTCATTTCTCGTCGATATCGTTTTCTTTTATTAATATGTTTTACTTCGGAATCGTGACTTTTTTTTAACAGATTCAATTGTTGTTCTTCGTGTTTGCGTTTTGTAGAACAAAACGCTTTTATCTCTTTTACGTTTACCATTAATGGAACTACTTTCTGAGCAACATACTTTGAATTATGAGAAAAGTGCTCAATTGATGTATTTTGGTTTTTTGAATCATTTTTACATAATTCATCATTAAATTGAAAGTTGTAATTTTTCGGTAACTGATTTAATTTCTGTTGTATGTTCTTTTGATCAGATTGACTATTAGCACGTTTACGAGCTACGTCAGCCTCTCTTGCTCTTATTACTGCTAGTGGAAGCACCTTATGAGAAAAACCATACTTTAAATCTTGAGGAAAATGCTCGATTACATTGGATTCAAAAATTCTTACTAAATGCGAACGCATTAAACTGTGATCATATTTTACGTCTTCAGGTTTAATATTAAATAACAATGAAATAGCAAAAGCTATTGCAAAAACTCCGCAATCATTAGTATTCGATTGTTGTTGCACAGGAGGAAATTTAACGGGTTGTTTATCAAAACAATGGAATGGAAACAATTTTTTTTAAAATTGTTCATAGTTTTTATGCAATTTTTTATTATTAAGTGAATCATAGATAAATATATTTTTTGTATCATAATAACAACACACCCAATGTCCGTTCAATGGTTTATTTAAATTATGTAAATGTAAATTTAGTGAATCAGATATACTAAATAAAATTTGTATATGTTTTTTATTTTCTGGTATAGATGGTATCGTATCAGGAATTTGCATTCGCCACGTTTCAATAGGTCTATAATCCGAATAGCTTTTTAAAAGCTGTTCAAAATGATCCATATGAGCACAATTTAACCAGTCACCATTAATAATAACATTTCTTTGTTCTAATGACATTTGTTTATTTATTTTTACAAACATTTTTATTTTATTTTTTTTATTAATATATATCACACTATGCAGGGGCAAAGCACCCAACTTTTACAGGCGCACAGCACCCGATATTACAAGCGCACAGTACCCGTTTTTTTTTACAGGCGCACAACACCCAATATTACAAGCGCACAGCACCCGTTTTTTGTAGGCGCACAGCACCCGATCTTTACAAGCGCACAGCACCCGTTTTTTGTAAGCGCACAGCACCCGATCTTTACAAGCGCACAGCACCCGTTTTTTACAGGCGCACAGCACCCGTTTCTTTGCAGGCGCACAGCAACCGTTTTTTACAGGCGCACAGCACCCGTTTTTTGTAGACGCACAGCACCTACTTTCTGCAGGCGCACAACACCAGTTTTTTTACAAGCGCACAGCACCCGATATTTACCGACGCACAACACCCGATCTTTATAGACACAGAGCACCCAATATTTACAGATACACAATATCAAATCTTTGCAAGCGCACAGCACCTCTGTTAAAAACTCGTTCTTATAATAAAAAAATAATAATAGAATATACTTACCTATTTTTTCTCCAAACCGCAAAAATAAAAATCCTAAAAAGAATAAAAAAGAAACTTTCAAAAAAGAATTTAATCACAAAATAACTCAAAAACGCTATAACCAAGGGGTTGGTCACTGAAGAAATTTTTGTTTAAAATCTAGATAATTCAGCGGTAATGCAAATAAAATTTTATAATCCAAGGTAATTTTCAATAAATTTAAATAATCTTTATTATTCTCCGATAATCTTGGATAATCTAATAGAAAATCTAAGTAAGTGTTATGTCCGAGTTGGGTTGAAAGGGACATAATTAAGGAGATTTGTTTCTAAAAGCTCTATGTAAGATTTTGTTCGTACAGAGTTTTCGATACGAATAGCTGATTTCCATAAGATTTCACTCGCTTATATACTATTAGTTTAGTGGTAGTGCAGTAAAGGAATTGTCAAATTCGTGGAAATTAGGGCCATAAATCACCAAACATACCTGTCAATTATTTTAGTAATTGTTAATCCAACTATTGCAGGATTTTGCTTAATATAACTTCAATTAAGCGCTATCAATTTTTTTTGTTGCCTTGTTCCTATTCCTGCTAAGAGTGGACTAATTAACATTTGAAATCTAATTTCTTAATAGACTTCGTATAGCGCGCGTCGCGCACACGGCTTTCACGTGTTCGCTCTGGAATTCGAGTATTATAATTTAATAGTAGTATATTCGTTCGTTTAACAAAAGGATTAGAAAAAGGCGAACTATCAAGCAAGGAACAATGTTGGAAAAACGTTATATACGTTCGAGACAATAAATATTAATAAATAATTTTGATTGATAGTACTAATGTAACCGATTCTGGGTTCCGCGATTTTTTTGTAAATTGAGAACAAATTTTTGGTCTTGTGTAATCTTAAATAAGCAAAGTAAATTTGGAAAAATCTCGGGTAATCTAAAAAAATATGACGTACTTTTAAATATTTTAAGGTAATCTTGCATAATATAAGATAGTATTTGATAATCTAAAATGATTTGAAGTAGTATTAGGTAAAAATCTTAAGTAATCCGAGATAATTTAAAGATAATTTGTATCAAGGATAATTTTTTGTATACACTATAACCGCTCATGATCAACCCCTCGGCTAACTTTAACCTTAAAACCTTAAAAAAATAGATGCAACATCAAGTTTATTATCAAAACTATTGTTCAATTATAATGCTCTTAAACACAAAATAATTTAAGAGCACATAAATAGACAATTATTTTAATACCAAAGTTGATACAGTAACTAATTTTTTTAATGTACTTTACTCTTGTGTGCACGTCAGCACCATTACTTTAACGATTGAGTTTATAACAAAACACAAAATTCAAAACAAGAATATTTTAAAAGCACATAAATAGATAATCATTTTGATACAAAAGTTGGTACAATTAATTTTTATTAAAGTTTTGCTCTTGTGTGCGCGTCAGCACCGCCATTAACCCTTTAACGCACAAATACACAAGATTTTGCTGTAAACTTTAACGACATAGACTTTGTATAAAACAAACAAATTTTTTATCCAAAAGTACTTTTCTATGGGGTTTTGAGTGAGAGTGAGAGAGTGAGGCTCTTTCAAATGCCGCCGAAGAAAAAAAAACGAAAAATTAGTATAATTCGTAGTTTTTCTATATTTCCGTGTACTAATGTGATTGGAGAATATAAAAGCAACTATGTACACTATGTGCGAGTGTGTGTGTACGTACATCCAATTCAGAAAATAATATTTTTTTAAAATCTCACTTTACTTTAAGAATATGAAAGAACACAAAACCACAAAAAAAATTCTGTAAACATTGCAATTCATATTTTGTAAGACACATTTTGAAAATAATTTTTAGATTCTATTACAAAAGATAAAAAACAAAACGTGCACACAAGTTAAAAATTAACCAATTTTTAACTTTACTTTTGTATTTTTATAGATAAATTTTAAAAGTTTTTAATATTATTGTCGATTATGTCATTTTCGTTATAAAAACATCTGTTTAATACTATAATCATTTCATTCGTATGGACACAAAGCAGTCAATATTTTAGAATATTAAAGGGTTGTATTTATATTCTGATCTTATATTTAAGATAAGATTGTCTTGAGTTTATCTTCAAACGCTCTGTAGTAAAAGAAGTAATAATACAATAGTTTTTAAAATAAACTTAGGACAATTATTACAAGATCAAATTATGAATACTGACCAAAGAATAGTAATACAGTAAATGTTAAAGTTCATATAAATATCCATTATTATAGTTGGCGCAAAATATTTTGACATATCATTATTTTTATAAAAAAAATTAGTTAAGTGTATTACTTAGGTTGAATTTTATCTAAAATATTATGATATCTATTATCTAAAATATTATATTAGATTTTGTAATAATTACATTATGTATCATTTAAGTTAAATTTAATAAAAAGTATCTTGAAAATTTATTTGATAAACGTAATTTTTTCCATCTAGATATCATAACCCAATCAGCAAGCAATATTTTTTAAATGTTTTTCAAATATTTATTTTTAATTATTTTTACATTATTAATGTTTATATATTGTCCAAATAATATTTATTTAAAATTTATTTAATATTTATTTGATATAAATTATTTATTTTAAACAACGATTTAGAAAAAATATGAAATGTTTATTTAACGTTTATTTAAAAATATTTTTTTAACATTAATATAATATTTATGTTACAATAATTAATTATTTGAAATAATAATTTAGGACAAATATTTATATAATGTTTAATTTATATTTATTTAATATTAATTTAACATTTTAATAAATCGTTTAAAATAATATTTATATAACATTTATTTAATATTTTTCAATTTCGCATGCTCTCGCTTTGTCATACACCATTTTGAAAAAAATTATTACGCAAAATTTTACTAAATCAATTCTTAAAGTAGACATTTGAAGCTTTAATTTTTTTTTTTTTAGAAACCTTTTTAGAAGTTATCGTCATTGGAAGTTTAGTGATTTTTTGACAAATTTTAGGTGTACCGCTTTTTTTCGACTGAGTGTATTTAAAAAAATATTTATATGATAGTTGGAAAGCTTCACTAATTATGTAGCGTAAATCAAGTGTAAAGAGGAAGTGAATCTATGTAAAGAAAGAGTCACAAAAGCTTATAAATAAAACTTCTGAGGAACAGATTGAAATATCGGAACCTAAAGAAAGTGAAGATTAAGATAACATTGCACTTATTGAAACAATATGGCATATTAACAATACTAAAAAATTATAAGAAATGATATTTATTTTTTATTTTTTTACGAACAGAGCAAAAATAGATTTTTTCATATTTCACATACTATTTCGCATATGTAAAAATCAGTAAAAAATTGTAATACTTTATATTTATTTATAAAAATATAAGTTAACTATACATGTTTCATCCTTCTGACAACATCTATTGAAATAATGTATACCAAATATGTATGCGTTAACATAAAGTATTCATAAATTATCACGAAGCATTAGGATGCGTACGATCTTCGAAGTCAAACAACGTCGGGAGTGGTTAACACTTGGATGGGTGACCGTTTTTTCAGGCGTAGAAATTAAATATGTTCTAATACCCAATGAGCACAATAATGTTTGAAAAATATTTTTTAAAACGTTTAAAAAACATTTTTAAACATTTAAAAAACATTTAAATAATGGGATAAGTCCCTTTTTTTTCATGAAAAAAATGTTTATTTTACATTTAAAAAAATATTCTGTTATTATTTAATAAACATTTATTTAACGTTTAAACAAATTGTTTTAAAATATTTACTTTTATTACTAAACATTTGCTTAATGTTTTAAAAGCAAAAAATTATTTGCATTATTCAATCATTTTGATAAATTCAACGTAACCTCACCAGTCCAGCATCGCTTAATTTCTACGATAATTTAGGGGAGAAGACTATACATGTTTCAGCCAACCCACAGTTGTACCTCTTAAAACATGTTTAATTTATACACCTGAAAAAACGGTTACCCATCCAACTGTTAGCCACCGTCGACGTTGCTTGACTTTGAAGATCGTACGCAACCTAACATTTTGTGATGATCCATGAGTACTTTGTGTTTATTTATACATATTTGTTACAGATCATTTCAATAGCTTGTCAAAAGGATGAAACATGTATAGTTAACTCATATTTTAATAATTAAACATAAAGTTTTACAGTTTTTTACTAATTTTTACATATGCGAAATAGCTACATGTAGAATGACTTATGAAGATTTATTTTTGCTGTTCGTTAAAAAAATAAAGAATAGATGTCATTTCTTATAATTTTTTAATATTGTTAATATGCCATATATATTGTTTCGATAATATATATTGTCTTAATCTCGACTTTCTTCATGTTCCAATGTTTCAATTTGTGTCTCTTAGAGATTTCATTTATACGCTTTTAACACTTATTATATAGATTCATTGTTCTTTTACACTTTTGATTTATGCTCCATAATTAGTAATGCTTCCTAACTAGGAGTCAAATATTTTTTAAAATAATATTTTAAACTTTTTTAATGTAAAATAATTACTACATAAACATTAAATAAATGTTACATAAATATTATTTTAAATAATTTATTAAAATGTCAAGTTAATATTAATAAAAATATTAATTAAATATTATATAAATATTTGTCCTAATCATTATTTTAAATGATTAATTATTGTAACATAAATATTAAATCATTATTAAATCAACATTTTTTTAAATATTATTTTAAACAATTTTTTAAATGTAAAATAAAATTACATAAATATTAAATAAATATTATTTAAATAATTTTTTTAAATTATTATTTTTAATAAAAAATTAATTAAAAATATTAAATATTAAATATTTAATAAATATTAAATAAATATTATTTATACAATAAACAGTAATAATAAATTTAAAAAATATTGTGTGCTTCCTGGGCAGGTACTGTGTAGCTTGGTTGAAACATGTATAGTCTTCTCCCCTTTACAAAATTATCGTAGAAATTTATTACATTGATAAGGTTACGTTGAATTTATAAAATTATTTAATAATGCAATCAATTTTTTGCTTTTGTTATAAATATGTTTAGTAAATATTTAAAAAATCATTTACCAAATGTCAAAAAAACATTTTCTTAAATTTTAAAACAAATACTTATTAAATGTTAAAAAAAAAGTTCAAACATTTAAAAAAACGTTTTTTTAATTTAAAAAGGGAATTTATCTCATTATTTTTAACGTTTTTGAAATGTTTTTTAAATACTATTAAAAACATTTTTTTAATATTGTTTTGCTAATTGAAAAAGGTACCATAAAGGTATCACTTAGGTTAATTTGATTATATTGTAATACAGAACGTCTTAGAAAGAATGGGGTTTTACATATAACCCAATATAACTTTTAAAATAATAAGTTACCATTATAGAATTAAACTTTAATTTTACTAATTTCATAAATTTTTTTTCATAAATTGTTATATTCTTATGTAAAATATTAATGATTTCATAAATTTTTATATTCTCAGGTAGAATATAATAACCCAATATAACATTTGAAATGATAAGTTTACCATTCTAAAATTAATACATTTTTAAAGTGTATGTACTGTTTAAGTATAATAATCCTTTCTCCTCCAATTTTATTAATTTCATAAATTTTTATATTCTTATGTAGAATATTAATAATTCATAAACTTTTATATTCTCATATATAGAATATATAATAAAAGTTGCATATATTACGTAAAGAACACAGTCGATCTCACTGTGTGTTTACTTAGCGCGAGCCGTGTCTCTTGATATATTCATAGTTTACAAAATAAATATAAAATAAGGAAATCAATAAAACAACTAAATAATAATCACTGACTCGCTGTTCAAAAAGTAGGTAATTGTAGTAAGATATTAATTTATAATTAAAATTTATCTGTAAAAATTACACTTAAAAATGCAGTAGACCAAGAATTAAATACTATGTAATTCATTTTACATACTTTAATGGTTTTAATATAAAAATTAGTAACAATTTTTCTTCTCAAAATATTCTGTGCACTGACAAAAAAGGATCCTTAATACAAATAAATATTTATTTGATTAGTACTAATAATATATTTTAAATAGAAAATCAATAATATTTATTTAAAACATAATACTTTCTATAATTTAGAAAATATTACTTATTTAAAATAAATATTAATTTTTAAAATATGTTACTAGTACTATTCAAATAATTATCTGTTTGAATCAAGCATCCTTTCCTATCGATGTAACAAGAAAATAGAAGAATATTACTTATTTGAAATAAATATTAATTTTTTATAAAATATGTTAGTACTATTCAAATAAATATCTGTTTGAACCAAGCATCTTTTTCTATCAGTGTAACAAGAAAATAGAAGAAAATGTTTCCACACAATAAAACTTGATATTTATCTATATTCCACATAGCAAAATATATTACAGAAATATCTTCAAAATATCTATAATGTTAGAATATTTGTTGCATAGCAAGAGCCACTATCAAGATATTTTAAGAATGTTTCTGAAATATCTACTACCTCCAAAATATTTAAATTATATTAATGTTATTTTACCTTAAATGTGAAATATTTAATTTTTATGTTTATTATCATCTTTAATTCTCATATTTGAAATAGGCTGAAATTTATCTTAAAATATATTACACAGATTAATATATTACACAGAGTTATCTTTAAAGATATCTTAAAAATGATTCTGAAATATTTTTAATTTCTACATTTATTCTAATCTTTAATTCTTATATTTAAAAATGTGTCAAAATTCAAGCAAATATTCCAGAGATATCCTTTCTCGGATAATACACGATATCAAATAATAATGTCCTATAGAATTTTATGAATCTAAGATACCTTAAAATTAATTTGAAATTATTGATATCTCATATATTTTTGCTGTGTGAATCATATTGCATATTTATAACACCATTTTGTTACTTACGTTTCAATAATTTTAAAATTCTTTATATCTTTGATTCAAGACTTCTATGCAGATTCAGACCACCAATTATCTACATAATAAAAAATTATATTATATAAATTATATATCATAATTATTAATTTTATAAATATTCTTTATACATAATATACAGGGTGTAATGTAATCGGAAGCCATCCCGTAATGGAAAGATAGACGGGATCGAGATGAACATAAAAGTCCAATATTGTCTTGGGTTAAGTCTATCAATAATCGAGATATAAATTTTTCAAATTGTACGAATGAGAGCGCGCCGTGTGAAGAGTCGAGACGCTCGAGCTGTAGCGCGGCCCACTGTGTCGAGCATTGGCTGCCGGCGGCGGGGGGAAGAAAGAGAAGCGGTGCCGCTGCCTGTGCTTCGCCGCCCTCGCGTCTCACCGCACCGCGCTAACACTCGTGGCGATGGCAGCTATGCACATTCGCGATTACTTGACAAATTAAGAGTTAGCAAAGATATGACAAATTAAATCCGTAATAAACTGCTGTGATTAAGAAAGTCGAAAAAGCGAAAGCGATAGATATTTATGGAATCTACAAATAATCTAATTTCTATCGTAATTGTGAATAAGTAAATTAATAAAAGTTTTTCGTACATTCACGAAAGATTCTTTCTTTTTCTTAAATATCTTATTTACAGTATCATACAATTCTAACTTTGTTTCTTATCGAATTGTGTCGTACTGTTAAATCCTTGATGAAAACATTTTAAAAAATTACCATAAATTCACGATTGATTCTTAAAGTGATAATTTTCTTTTATAAGTGTATTATAATATTTGCCGCATCAAATTCTCTCATCGTTTCTTATTGTTTTTTTTTTCCATGGAATGTTAAATTAACGAAGGTTTATCACGATTAATATCTACGATTGATTCTTCATACATTCTCATTTCGTAAATATTTAATTAGAAAATTATAAAATGCGCGATATATTCATATAATATGTTACACTCATTGTTCATAACACGATAGAAAAATATCTCTTGATGTAACGATTTCACAATAGATTATGTCTTCTACGATAATTATGCTTAGAGATGTTCAATATCAAATATTATTAATATAACGAAGAGTTTTTCTTTCATAACGATAGGGAACTCGGAATTTCTTTTATCTTTAATTACATTATTAATTACGACAGATTTTTACTGATTGATTCAGAATAGATATTAAGAAAAATACCAAAATCTAATTGATTTCTCTTTCGTAATCCATTACTTGTCTGAATAAAAAAAAAAAAAGAATTTCAAGAAGTGATATCATTGTCTATCGTTCTCTCGTTTCCTGTTAGGAAAGTATATTTTCTTGTTGGAATATGACAAAATATCTACGGAGACATCATGTTTAATAGTTCTGTTGGAATATGTCGTAAACTTAAGTTCTCTATTGTATAATTACGAAAGAAAACGCTTTGTTGTTAACCATACTGGTGACATTAACATCTCCAAGTATAATTACGATCGTAATGTATAATTTATCACGAAATCGTTAGATCAGGCATGATACAAGATATTTAAAAAAAAGAAAGAATCTTTCGTGAATGTACGAAAAATTTTTATTAATTTACTTATTCACAATTACGATAGAAATTAGATTATTTGTAGATCCCATAAGTATCTATCGCTTTCGCTCTTTCGACTTTCTTAATCACAGCAGTTTATTACGGTTTTAATTTGTCATATCTTTGCTAACTCCTAATTTGTCAAGTAATCGCGAATGTGCATAGCTGCCATCGCCACGAGTGTTAGCGCGGTGCGGTGAGACGCGAGGGCGGCGAAGCACAGGCAGCGGCACCGCTTCTCCTTCTTCCCCCCGCCGCCGGCAGCCAATGCTCGACACAGTGGGCCGCGCTACAGCTCGAGCGTCTCGGCTCTTCACACGGCGCGCTCTCATTCGTACAATTTGAAAAATTTATATCTCGATTATTGATAGACCTAACCCAAGACAATATTGGACTTTTATGTTCATCTCGATCCCATCTATCTTTCCATTACGGGATGGCTTCCGATTACATTACACCCTGTATATATATACTCACGTTATTACACGATGAAATACCTACACGAGCCCAATCAAAAAAATTCTTCACCTGTATAAATTAATAATAAATTTATTAACATCAACTAAATAAAATTTGAACTATATTAATCTAAATTTTATCAATAATTTAAACTTATTATAATACATTGACCGACACAAATATCTGGACATGTCATCAATAAGAAAGAGGTTACAATAAATATATAAATAATCATACACATCTAAAATATCTTATTACCGTGTTATCGACGATTTTGTGAAAAAACAACGCACAAATATATAAACTAAATCAAAATGATCATATTTCATGCGATTTCTCATGAGATTTTTCACATACCAGAAATTTGTACCGAAATAATAAAATGAATTTACTTAAAATGTTTAAATAAAATAACGTATATATTATAAAATAACGTATAAAATTACCTTTTTATCGCAGAAAACTACAATCTTCCGTAGACAACACAATTCACTATCTCTCGACAATAACAGACACAATCACTAACGGTACAATGATCGATTGTGTACGACTATTTTCAGAAAATGCGCTATCAGCTCCGTAATATCAGAGAAGTATACTGCACCCTCTTGATCATCGACTTTTAAAAAGTCACTATAACGTGCACCGTGTATCATAAAAACTCTGACAGATCGCGATTTTTGCGACTCGCGATACGCAATATCCAATGAGAGCTCTGTTTTTTCGAAAAAGGGTGTCACGCGTCGCGAAATCGCGCTGGTCCACCGGAGCCCTAATAGTCTAGTAGAATTAGCTTCAAAAAGGGCCGTTTTGGGAAAAAATTGGTAACTCAGGTTTGACTGTGCGTAAAGCACAATTAATATGCGTAGATTAAGATAGGTATGTTTGCCACTCGCAAAAAGCTGGGGGTTATTACAAAATTACGGGTTGAAGTAAGGAAAAAGTGGTTTTTTGCTTGCGCCTCGTAAACTAAAAGCGGAATCAAAAAAAGTTTCAAATAAAAGTTGTAGGTATTAAGTAGATCTACAATAATAAATTTGGTTCATTAAGATCGGTCAATTAGTTTGGTTATAAAGTTGAAAAAACCATGAAAAATGGCCATTTCTTAAATTGTTTATAACTTTCTTAAAAATTAACTCAAACATTTGAAATTGTAGAAAAATATAGCTTTTATGACGATAAAAAAGTGTACTAAATTTCATCAAAAAATATTAACAACTTTTCGAGTAATCTTAATTGTTTATCCAAAACGCGCCCCACTAAAATTTAATTTCTACATTTTTGAGACCATGCACAAACCTGAACCAAAGCTTTTTCTCTTCTTAAAAAGTTGCACTATTATATATCGGTATTGCGAAATGTGTGCAATGCAATTAAGTGCCCCAAATAAACGTGTAAAAAATAAGCCTTATTAACAATTATATAACTTTTAAAATATTAACGCTATCAACATGGGGTAAAATGCATTTGAAAGGTGCGATTTTTCTTTAAATTTCAAAAAAAAGAACTTTGTCCTAGGTTACTCAGAAGCCGAGATAATTTTTTTTCTTTGAAAAATCACTGTTGCTACAGTTATAAATATTAAGAGCTGAAATTTTAACAGCGTCTTATTAAATAGTTAAAGTATCCTTTCCAAAAAGTTCGAAGCGATTCATGAAGATTAACCACTGTAAACGTGTTAACAAAAGCAGTATCACTCGAGAGCGGCAGCCGGCGGCATGCGCGCGCGCGCTCGTCGGCTGCTAGCGCGTGGCCAGGCGAGCGCGTACAAAATTGATCTGGCGCGTTCAAATTACTTGAATCGGCAATATCTCGGGAACTAAGCGTCCTAGAAAGACGATTTTTTTTTTAAACTGGGCTATTTCGACGAGACAAGACTAATGAGCTAAACCATTTTCTTATATCTCCTAAAATAAACGTTCTAATTAATTTTTTTTTTTTTTTAATTAATTATTTCACGCGTTAAATACGTATAAATAATTTATATATCTATGCGGCGTATGCATATGCCTTATGTTATTATAATTTAATTTTTTTATTTTTTTTGTTGCAAGGAATATGTATGTTTTTTATTTTTTTTGCTAATTTAGTACAATTAACAAACATTTATATATTAAAAAATTAATGTTATATTACTAATATTTAATTGTAAGTTAACGTTCATTTAATAATAACATTAATGCAAAAATTATATTAAATTATGCAAAAAAAAATAAGAACATACACATTCCTTGCAACAAAAGTGATAAAAAAATTAAATTATAATAACATAAGGCATATGCATACGCCGCATAGATATATAAATTATTTATACGTATTTAACGCGTGAAATAATTAATTAAAAAAAGAAAAAAATTAATTAGAACGTTTATTTTAGGAGATATAAAAAAATTTAGCTCATTAGTCTTGTCTCGTCGAGATAGCCCAGTTTAAAAAAAAAATTGTCTTTCTAGGACGCTTAGTTCCCGAGATATTGCCGATTCAAGTAATTTGAACGCGCCAGATCAATTTTGTACGCGCTCGCCTGGCCACGCGCTAGCAGCCGACGAGCGCGCGCGCGCATGCCGCCGGCCGCCGCTCTCGAGTGATACTGCTTTTGTTAACACGTTTACAGTGGTTAATCTTCATGAATCGCTTCGAACTTTTTGGAAAAGATACTTTAACTATTTAATAAGACGCTGTTAAAATTTCAGCTCTTAATATTTATAACTGTAGCAACAGTGATTTTTCAAAGAAAAAAAATTATCTCGGCTTCTGAGTAACCTAGGACAAAGTTCTTTTTTTTGAAATTTAAAGAAAAATCGCACCTTTCAAATGCATTTTACCCCATGTTGATAGCGTTAATATTTTAAAAGTTATATAATTGTTAATAAGGCTTATTTTTTACACGTTTATTTGAGGCACTTAATTGCATTGCACACATTTCGCAATACCGATATATAATAGTGCAACTTTTTAAGAAGAGAAAAAGCTTTGGTTCAGGTTTGTGCATGGTCTCAAAAATGTAGAAATTAAATTTTAGTGGGGCGCGTTTTGGATAAACAATTAAGATTACTCGAAAAGTTGTTAATATTTTTTGATGAAATTTAGTACACTTTTTTATCGTCATAAAAGCTATATTTTTCTACAATTTCAAATGTTTGAGTTAATTTTTAAGAAAGTTATAAACAATTTAAGAAATGGCCATTTTTCATGGTTTTTTCAACTTTATAACCAAACTAATTGACCGATCTTAATGAACCAAATTTATTATTGTAGATCTACTTAATACCTACAACTTTTATTTGAAACTTTTTTTGATTCCGCTTTTAGTTTACGAGGCGCAAGCAAAAAACCACTTTTTCCTTACTTCAACCCGTAATTTTGTAATAACCCCCAGCTTTTTGCGAGTGGCAAACATACCTATCTTAATCTACGCATATTAATTGTGCTTTACGCACAGTCAAACCTGAGTTACCAATTTTTTCCCAAAAAAAGTCTAATTCTACTAGACTATAAGTCATGTCGCTCGCGCCACGCGCCAACTCGCGTTAAGTGAATATTTAGTGTGATTGAGGAGCCACATGGGTCGTCAGTGGCACGCTCGAACCACGCGCCAGCTTATGTCAAGTAGTGACATGTGGTGCGTTATGGTTATGTTAAGGTAAAGTTATTTTGGCTGTGTTTCAAAATTGCTGTCAATAATAATGAAAATCTATAGTTTCCGTTACATTCACTACTACAGATTTTCAATATGACAGCAATTCTGAAACAACTTCTTTGCGCTTTAATTAATTAATAATCGTGTCGATCGATGGTAGAACCTTGTCGTCGAAGGATATAGCTTCGTGCACAAAAGAAGGTTGCACGCGAGGTCGGACGCACGAGAAGCGCCGGGAGATTGTAGTCACCCTGAGATTCAAGTCCACGTCCACGCCTGGTTGTAAAGCCGGAGAGGGTATCGGATCACAAATTTATACTTTTGCGACTGCACACACTGGTGAATTTTGCATCGTCGAACACGTGGATTATACAGAAGGTAAGAGTGTACATGTACCAGCTAAAGACCAGCATGAACCAGCTGTGCGCCCACATAATTAGTCATTTTTTAATTAATACTGGATTTTATGCTATCATGCAGGCTCTCTTAATGAAAGGATTGGGTAGAGTGAAAATCGCTTTGAAATTAGTTACACCCTCAGTAGCGGTTACTATACTGACATTGAGACTACCGATCTCTTCCCAAATGTCTGACAAGCTGGTATGTATGTTGTTAATTATTAACATGCCAACTCTGGTCTATCACCTCAATACCTTGTCACGGGAGTGCATTTTATCGTTCATGAGGGTAAAGGAGATTAGTTTAATAAATATACTTTAGATAATAAATTTCAATCATTAAATAATTATTTTATTTAATTTTATATTTAATGTATTCCTGTTGTTTCCTGAATTTCAGAAAATTACTAGATACTGTTACGATATCACGACCAACTAAAGACCTGATATTACTGCCGTCGTTAACGAGCTGGATAATTTCGTTGAATACGAATAAAATTGCTTATGGATTTATTAATAAAAGGAATTGTTGCAATCCAATGTCAGGTATTTTCAAACCAAAACTTTTTACAGAAATGTTTCTGACCAATGGAAATTTATTATATTATTAACGAAAAAAAATCTACTTATAGAATGTGTTATACTTGATGGAATATGGAGATGTGGACTCGTTTACGTTATAAACAGAGGCTTTGATGACTGTCATTGAGAGACTGAATGCAGCTGTAATCTACGATGATTTTAACTTTTATATTAATATCACTTATTGTAATAAAATTTATGTTTAGAAAAATTAATAGATTGCAAACGTGTATACAATAAAATGTAAGATATCCTACAATATTAAGTTTTCAATATTACTCGCTTCTCGTTACACACACACATACACACGCACGCACGCACGCACGCACACACACACATATATACATACCTATATACATTCATTTAATAATTTTCTAGATGAAATGATAATAATATGAACTACAGTATTTTTCAAAATTATGACAAAGATTGCTCGACGTAAAGTGATCGATACGCTGATGAATTTGAAGGCACGAAAGAGAGGTATAGAAAAAAACTAATATCCATTTTACTTTTTTATTTCACACACATATATTGTAATTTTTTATTTTATTTCAAGTTACAAAAGATATTTTAAACAAATGTTTTTATTTTTTTTACATTATACTATTATACGAACTTAAACTGCGTTCCGATATTTGCTATCAGTACTGAAAATCTACAGTACATGTGACGTAAACTATAGATTTTCAGTATTGGCAGCGGATATCGGAACGCGTCTTAATAATATTAATGAATGTTAAAATAAAAGTATTTGGATAACCCTCTGCCTCGTCCACCTCGTCCGCCGCGTCCGCCGCGTCCGCCTTGTCCACCTCGTACACGCCATTCATTAAATTTGCGTTTTTTGCTGTCGCGACTCTTTTCCCAGCGTCGCGCTGTAACAGTTTGATTAAAAATAATTTAAATTTATTTATTTATAATATTACATTACTATTTTAATAATAACAGTGTGACTTTTTAAATAAAAGACTTACGTATATTTTCATTCCGCACTTGTAATTGGTCCTGCGACTGTGGGCTCGATCCAGTCGATTCTTCGTTCGATGGCTGTGTCTCTGTTTCTGGCTGTGGGTTCGGCTCGCCGGGTAGCTCGTTCCGTTGCTGTGGGGACGACCCACTCGGTTGTACCTCTTGTGGTGGGGTTTGCAGTCTCGATGGTTTGTTTAATTTTTCCAATAGTTTATTCAGTGCGGTCTCCAGGGCCGCGATTCTTGTGTGCTCATCAGCAGGTTCCATAATACTAAAAAAAAGTATAGTTTTTATAATTTTAAATGATTTAAAGTATGTTTAGTATGTAATGTTTTACTTACACATCGTTGTCGGAGTCGTCCTTATCTTGATCATTTACGTTTGTGGAAGATAGTTTTTGTGTTATCTTATGTAATTTCTTCTCCAGGGCCGCGATTTTCGTTTCGTCGGCGGCTACCATGATACTGAAAAATATAATTTCTATAATTTTAAGTATATTTTAATGTAAAATGTAATTAAAAATAATTAATGTCTCTTCTTACATCTCGTCGTCGGCGTCGTCCATATTAATTTTCATTTGTTAAAACAATCACGGGTCAAAAATCAATAGAAACTATTACGCTGTATGAGTAACGCGCCAGTTAATGATTCAATTTATGGTTATTAAACTCTATGGCCGATATTCATAAGGGTGGTATTCATAATTGAATTTTATTTAAAGATCGTCTCAAGCAATGTCTTAAGAAGCTAATATGACTCTGTGATTGGCACGTTAAGTACTTAAGACAGTACTTTAGATAATCTTAAATATAAGATCCGACTATGAATACTGGCTATAGTCGGGTATATTTAAGATCATCTAAGTACTGTTTTAAGATGCCATCAACCAATAATAGAGCCGTATTAGCATTTTGCTTGCAAAACATTGCTTGAGACGATTTTAAAATAAATCAATTTGACTATGAATATCGGACAATGAATGTTTTGTAAAGATCAATGACATTAAAAAAATTTAATAACTTTATTTTTAATAAAATAAACAAGAGAAAAATAAAATTAACCGAGATTAATTTTTGTTGATGAAAAATTTAGTTTTTAAAAAAATTATTAATTTTTTTAACGTCATTGATTCCTATAAAACATCAATATGACCATAAATTAAATTCATTCTGTATGAGTAATGCTATTGTTAACGATTTATGTTCCCGGGTATCAATCATTTAATTTTTCCTCTAGAGCAAAAACGTGAAAAGTAAAGTTATAAGTATTGTCTCTTTCTATTTAACACTAATAGAAAGAGATAGGTACATAAAACTTTTCACTTTTCACGTTTCCGCACTAAGGAAAAAGTTATATGATTGCTGCCGTGATGAATGTTTCATAGCGATTAATAACCATAAATTGAATCATTAACTGGCGCGTTACTCATACAGCGTAATAGTTTCTATTGATTTTTGACCCGTGATTGTTTTAACAAATGAAAATTAATATGGACGACGCCGACGACGAGATGTAAGAAGAGACATTAATTATTTTTAATTACATTTTACATTAAAATATACTTAAAATTATAAAAATTATATTTTTCAGTATCATGGCAGCCGCCGACGAAACGAAAATCGCGGCCCTGGAGAAGAAATTACATAAGATAACACAAAAACTATCTTCCACAAACGTAAATGATCAAGATAAGGACGACTCCGACAACGATGTGTAAGTAAAACATTACATACTAAACATACTTTAAATCATTTAAAATTATAAAAACTATACTTTTTTTTAGTATTATGGAACCTGCTGATGAGCACACAAGAATCGCGGCCCTGGAGACCGCACTGAATAAACTATTGGAAAAATTAAACAAACCATCGAGACTGCAAACCCCACCACAAGAGGTACAACCGAGTGGGTCGTCCCCACAGCAACGGAACGAGCTACCCGGCGAGCCGAACCCACAGCCAGAAACAGAGACACAGCCATCGAACGAAGAATCGACTGGATCGAGCCCACAGTCGCAGGACCAATTACAAGTGCGGAATGAAAATATACGTAAGTCTTTTATTTAAAAAGTCACACTGTTATTATTAAAATAGTAATGTAATATTATAAATAAATAAATTTAAATTATTTTTAATCAAACTGTTACAGCGCGACGCTGGGAAAAGAGTCGCGACAGCAAAAAACGCAAATTTAATGAATGGCGTGTACGAGGTGGACAAGGCGGACGCGGCGGACGCGGCGGACGAGGTGGACGAGGCAGAGGGTTATCCAAATACTTTTATTTTAACATTCATTAATATTATTAAGACGCGTTCCGATATCCGCTGCCAATACTGAAAATCTATAGTTTACGTCACATGTACTGTAGATTTTCAGTACTGATAGCAAATATCGGAACGCAGTTTAAGTTCGTATAATAGTATAATGTAAAAAAAATAAAAACATTTGTTTAAAATATCTTTTGTAACTTGAAATAAAATAAAAAATTACAATATATGTGTGTGAAATAAAAAAGTAAAATGGATATTAGTTTTTTTCTATACCTCTCTTTCGTGCCTTCAAATTCATCAGCGTATCGATCACTTTACGTCGAGCAATCTTTGTCATAATTTTGAAAAATACTGTAGTTCATATTATTATCATTTCATCTAGAAAATTATTAAATGAATGTATATAGGTATGTATATATGTGTGTGTGTGCGTGCGTGCGTGCGTGCGTGTGTATGTGTGTGTGTAACGAGAAGCGAGTAATATTGAAAATTTAATATTGTAGGATATCTTACATTTTATTGTATACACGTTTGCAATCTATTAATTTTTCTAAACATAAATTTTATTACAATAAGTGATATTAATATAAAAGTTAAAATCATCGTAGATTACAGCTGCATTCAGTCTCTCAATGACAGTCATCAAAGCCTCTGTTTATAACGTAAACGAGTCCACATCTCCATATTCCATCAAGTATAACACATTCTATAAGTAGATTTTTTTTCGTTAATAATATAATAAATTTCCATTGGTCAGAAACATTTCTGTAAAAAGTTTTGGTTTGAAAATACCTGACATTGGATTGCAACAATTCCTTTTATTAATAAATCCATAAGCAATTTTATTCGTATTCAACGAAATTATCCAGCTCGTTAACGACGGCAGTAATATCAGGTCTTTAGTTGGTCGTGATATCGTAACAGTATCTAGTAATTTTCTGAAATTCAGGAAACAACAGGAATACATTAAATATAAAATTAAATAAAATAATTATTTAATGATTGAAATTTATTATCTAAAGTATATTTATTAAACTAATCTCCTTTACCCTCATGAACGATAAAATGCACTCCCGTGACAAGGTATTGAGGTGATAGACCAGAGTTGGCATGTTAATAATTAACAACATACATACCAGCTTGTCAGACATTTGGGAAGAGATCGGTAGTCTCAATGTCAGTATAGTAACCGCTACTGAGGGTGTAACTAATTTCAAAGCGATTTTCACTCTACCCAATCCTTTCATTAAGAGAGCCTGCATGATAGCATAAAATCCAGTATTAATTAAAAAATGACTAATTATGTGGGCGCACAGCTGGTTCATGCTGGTCTTTAGCTGGTACATGTACACTCTTACCTTCTGTATAATCCACGTGTTCGACGATGCAAAATTCACCAGTGTGTGCAGTCGCAAAAGTATAAATTTGTGATCCGATACCCTCTCCGGCTTTACAACCAGGCGTGGACGTGGACTTGAATCTCAGGGTGACTACAATCTCCCGGCGCTTCTCGTGCGTCCGACCTCGCGTGCAACCTTCTTTTGTGCACGAAGCTATATCCTTCGACGACAAGGTTCTACCATCGATCGACACGATTATTAATTAATTAAAGCGCAAAGAAGTTGTTTCAGAATTGCTGTCATATTGAAAATCTGTAGTAGTGTATGTATGTAACGGAAACTATAGATTTTCATTATTATTGACAGCAATTTTGAAATAACAACCTTAAACACACCACACATCATCCTCACTTGACACGAGTTAGCGTAAACGATCACTGACAAGTGACATGACAACCCCCGTGACTTAAACATTGCCATATATGGTGCTATAGTGACGATGCGAACGCCACATGGTAGCAGATGAGCGAGATGGAATTTCGTCCCTCATTTTCGGCACCCGCACTGCCCGCAGAGATACCTACAAGGTTGACGACGACGACGTATCTTAAATGAATTTTTGACATTTCAGACTTTGCGTCGCGATACCTCCACTCATAGGGCATGTAGAGAAAAAATAAAAACAGTTTTCTAATGTAAATCGACCCCAAGCTTTCGATTGAATCTAGTTAGAACTCGATCGGCTTAGCCGTTTCTGAGATCCGATAATCTCAAGTGCTCGCAAGTCGCGTACTCGCGTAAAAGAGCACGGTCGGGCTCGCGCTGCGCTTGCACTTGGCGCGAGCCACTACCGTGTCTCTTGATTTACCGTTATCGCGCGGTAGCCCAATACAATAAAGTACTTAATCTTTCAATACAATGTATATCAGCGAGAGAACAATTAAACTCTTATTAAAAATGTATTGACAATTAATAATAATTTTATTTCCTTACGATCCCTAATATATTAGAAATATATGTATGTATACAGGATTGGCCAAAAGTATTAGACAATGATATAATTTAATTTCTCAATAATTTCTACTGCCGCAACCTTTTTTCTTACGGTTTTCTCTATAGAAACATATTAATGCAAGTTTTAAATTGGCATTTAAATAGCAATTAAGATTATAAAGTAATTAACGGACATACTGTTCGATTTCTGCTGCCGATCTGCCTACAGGTTATGTCAACAGGCTCTGCTCGATTTCTGCTGCCAATCTGCTGTCAGTTATATCAGCAGGTTTTGCTCGATTTCTGCTGCCAATATGTTGTCAGATTATGTTAGCAAGCTCTGCTTGATTTCTGACAGCAGTTTGCCGACATCGTTGGATATTACAGACTCTGTATAAAATTTGTTGCCATTCTGTCGTCAAAAATTGATAACATGCTATGCTCAAAATCTGTTCCTGCAGGCTTGGCTATCTGTATTATATTACTGCAAAAACAGTAAGTAAAAATGCAATATATGCACTTAATTACTTATAGTTTATGTACACTAAATTATATTATTTTAAAGATAAAATTTATAAAGACACACGTATCGTACTATATAATTTTGTTTCCTGGATTGCTTGCATGCTTCTGTACTCTAAAAATCTTTTTTATTATGAAAATTTAGTCTGTTTGTTACTTTATTCTTAGTGAATAATCTTCTTTGATCTTAGTGAATGATCTAGTGTGCTTTCCAGCAAGCACATGCGGTGTAACACAGTGTGCACTGGTGTGAGTGAAACACACTGATATGTTCTTTCTCACACTAATGGACACTGTGTTATACTGTGTCTTGCTGGAAAGTACACCAAGTCTTGATCTTTCATAAAAATCCAACCAAGTGTCTAATAGTGAACTAATATAATTTCCAGCAAATCTATTACAAGCACGCAAGCAATGCAGTAAATAAAAACATAGTACAATAGTAAACAAATCACACAACGTTTGTTTATGTTTTCTTAATTAAATGTGATATTTATTACAGCAGGTGCTTTAACAGTATTGGATGATAAACCATTAGAAGATGAATCACATACATCACATGAAACATCTAAGCATGAAAATACAGGTACCTATTATTAATTATAATACTAACAATGATATTTATTTTTATAATAGCAATGATGTCATTCGTTATTTTATTATTAATACTGTAAGAATACTGCAACACTAATTTTATTGATTTTTTCTACATACAGATGAAATAGACAAAGATCAAACACAATCTATTAATGAAGACAAGTCAGGAAATAATAAAGATAGTAAATATATCATATAAATATATATATATATATATATATATATATATATATATAATATACTTATTTCAAGAAAGAGAAGAAATATATATACTTATCTTACTTTAACATTATCTTATTTATTACTATACATAAGATAAAAGTATTTTATATTTTTTCTTACTTTAACTGAATTTTTTAGTGCAATGATAAAAAATACATAAAATATTTTACTTCTTGAAAAAAATAAACTTAGATAGATGTTCTGAAAGCAACACTATACAATAAAGGGTTAATTAAAAGTTTAACGTTTTTAGGGTTTACTCACGATATGACGATTAAACTGCTGGAAATTATAGAATCTAAATATTATATTCTTAATGACAAAATGCATTCAAAGAAAAAAATATGGAATGATATAGCATTAGAAATGCAAAAAAGTGGCTACTTAGTAACTTTTGGATCAAAAAGTTCTGACAAGTGTCATCAGCGTTGGCGGAATTTGGAAAAAACATATCATGCACACTGCCGATATATGAAATCTACTGGCACCGGGAAGAAAAAACCACCCAAATATTTTGATGAAATGCACCATCTTCTCGGAGAAAAGACCAGCAGCCAGCCTGTTAATTTATTGGATTCATTAGTTGATGTTACTACAGCAGCTGAATCTGACACATCCAGCATTAAATCTAAACGTCATGAAGCCATTGATAATAGTGATGACTCTTTAGATACAGCGGATACTACATCACAAGATACTACATCACAAAATACTACATCACAGGATATAAAGGAAAACATAAATTGTAATTCAAGCAATCAGAACATTTTTAAAAAGATTAAAAAGTCAGTAAAACCAAAAAAGACAAATAATATAAGTACAATGTTAAAAGAATTACACGCACAAGACATAGACATTGAAAACAAGCGCTTTAAACAATTCCAAGAACTGCTAGCAGAGCAGAACGAATTACGAAAAAAAACATTACAACAACGCGATGAATTTTTAACAGTTATGAAAAATTTTATTAATTTAGAAGCACGCAAAAAATCTAAAAAAAAAGAAACATTCCTCAGATTCGGACGATTCGTAATATATAAGAAATTTATCACAGTACATATTCTCATAATTTTTTTGTTCCTTATTATCAAATAAAAATTTATTTATAGTTATATATACATATATTATTTACAATATAAATTGTTGTGTTTGCAAGGATATGAAGTTTATTAATATACATATAAAAGTGTTTAATATTATGTATTCTTTAGATTCATAAATTTTATTACATATTATTTTATATAAAGTAATATAAAAGAGCAACTCATAATATAACTTTTTAAATGTAATTCAGTTGATTATTGAAATAAAAATAAAACAAAATTTTATTATAACGTACTAATTGATAAATTATAATTTAATTTTAAAACCTAATTATAAAAAATATTTGATAAGAAGCATATAATTTATTTAAAAAAAAATAAAGCTATTACATAAGAATGGTTGAAAAAATACATTTTATTGAATTAGTATACTTTTATTTTTTTTTGTCTTTCTGACAATTGCATCATTATATCATTTCTTTTATTGATTGCAATATTTCTATCATCATCTCTTCTATAAAATTGTACTCCATCTATTTTTTTAATATCAATGTCTAATAACGCCTCAGCAAAATCATTAGATAGAAGGCAAAAATTGTGTAAAGCACAACATGTCATTATAATATTAGATGCTTTTGCTATTTTATAAACTGTTATATATTTAAGTCGCCGCCATCGTCCTTTTAACAAACCAAAAGAATTCTCTATTTTTACTCTTGTTTTGCTGTGTGCTTTATTATATATTATTTGCCTAGGTGTCATATTGCCAAAATCTTTAAATGGAGGTAAAAGCCATTCCTTTATTGGATATATTTTATCACCCAATAAATGTTGATTTGGCAAAAAGTATTGGAAATATCCATTTGCTTCAATGTTAAGATACAAACGTGAATTAGTTAAGACTCTACAATCATTGGCTGATCCAGGATGTCCTACATATATGTTTGTAAATAAATAATTTGATGTATGTACATATTCCTTGTAAAATTATGGAATGTGTCACATATCTATTTTGATAACATTTTTGTTGAGTACTTGGTGCCATAACATTTATATGACAACCATCAATGGCTCCAATTACACCTTAAATGGATCATAATTAGTTTTATTTTATTTAGGACACATACAATAACTTATGTAAAATACAATATATTTGGTCATACCAGGAAAACCGGCAATATTTTTAAATTTTTCTTCTATACTAGCTCTTTGATTTATAGTAGGCCACTGTATTAAAATAGGTACTAATTGTAAGATACAGTTTATCCATGTAATCATGCAATTCATAACAGTTGATGTTGCTACGTCAAATTTATCACCAATTTGTGCCATAGAAATTTGATGTGCCAAATAATATAAAGCTATTTGTTGGACTTTTTGAGGCTGTATAGGTTTGTTTCCTCCTGTATATGCCTGAAATTATGTTACAATTGTGTTAAAAATTATTTTATATTAACTACAATGTTATTAGCATAGAGAAAATTTTTTTAGATATGACATTTTCCAGTTATAAGCAAATATTGTATTTTAAATAAATCGTATCTGTTTATATTCATAAAAAATCGTTAATTGTATAATTTGTTTAAAATTTAATTAGACCAATCAATGCTTGCTACATACAAATGTTATGACATTAAACAACGATGTAACATACTAATTATTTATGTTATATGTAACATATAATTTATTACTATTTATTATTATTTATTATTATTGTTATTGATGTCATTATTACTTTATTATTTTATTTACTTTTTGCATTTCTTTTTGACGTATTATTGAGTTTAATAAGTGTCGAAATGTTACACGTTTCATTCTAAAAGTCATAAAAAAGTCATTGTCGATAATAAATTAATCCATATTTCGGAGTATAATCCAGGACGAATATGTTGATGCCTGTTTTTTACAAGTAGTAAACGTTTCTTCTTCTTTGCATTTTGTACGCAAAAGAATTGCCTGTACATTTCATGACAAGTAAACTTTCGTCATCGTCATCATCCCCAATAGCCAAGTCTGCTAAAGACAGGCTTTGCACATTATGTGCTGCATGTTATACCGACATAATTTTGGCAGTAATAAAGCATGATTTGCAGTGTCAGATAATGTGCTTAGAAATAAAACAGTAATCTAGCAGAATCTGCGTAATAATACAATGGCAGAAATGCTGCAAAAATCCAACAAAATATGTCAGCATAGAGAAAACAAAATTGAAGCATTGTATGTTGACACGATGTATCAACAAGAAGTAAGCAAAAATTAACTAGAGAATGGCATCACTTCAAATAGGCAGAAAGTTATTAGAAGTTTACTTACTAAGCAGCATACCGGTAATGACAAAAATGGGACAAAAATCGAGCATGTATTGTCGTCTCAGAGCGTAACAGCATAAACACAGCAGAACTACTGCATGGTCTGACGTCAAGAAATAATAATAGAATTATACCATATATTATGTAAAATTTCCCCTTTCTATTTTAATTTAATTTTCACATTATTAAGAAAAGATATATTAGATGTTGTAAAAAAATTTTTATTTATAATTTTTATTTATTATTTATATTTTAAAGTTATATTACTATTATTGGTATTATCAGAAAAATGGTATTGAAATTAGACATTTATTTCAATATTTTTGCGTATTATTTTTCTTTTAATTTGTATAGTAACTTTAGAAAAACGTTCTATGAAAATATAAAAATATTTACTAAAAATAAAAATTTGCAGGAGCTTTTAATGTTTTATAAAAATATCAAATTTTTGTAGAAATAAAAAAAACGCTACAAATTACAATCTCTCAAATAAAAGATTTGTTGCAAATAGCATTTTTTAGAAATATATAATTTTATAAAAAATGTACAAAAAATAAAATTTTTAATTTTTTAAAATATTCGAAATTTTATTAGTTAAAATACTTACTTATTTATATAATATTAGCAAAGAAAATTTTTATGAATATATAAAAATATTTGCCGAAAGTAAAAATTTGTAGTTTTTATTGTTTTATATAAATATCAATTTTTGTAGAAATTAAGAAAAAATCACAAAAAATTACAATTATTTTTTTAAATAAATCTATCTAGATAATTTTTTCGCTAAAATTCTCCTATATCATTTTTAATTATACAATTCATATTTTTATAATAATATTCTAAACAATATTTATTGATCTATTACAAATATGTATCTATAAACATCAAGTGTTTATGGATTATCACGAAGTGTTAGTTCCCGTATGGTCTTCGAAGTTAAGCAACATTCACGGCGGCTGACAATTGGATGAGTGACCGTTTTTCTGATCGCTAAATGAGACTATGGTTTGGGTGACCGTGTTTCTGCCATTGTGTTGTAACGGCATGCCATGCACGAATTCTGCTGCATTTTTGCTGTCAATAACTCATATTGTAAGTCATGCCTTATTCTTGCTATGTTTCTGCTATTATATTGTGACAGCAGATCATGCATGAATTCTGCTGTATTTTTGATGTCAATAACCTATAGTAAGTCGTGCCTTTATTCTTACGGTGTTTCTGTCATCATATTATGAAGGCAGGTCGTGCACAGTGATGGGAATTCGCGAGATATTTCTCGCGCACGCGCATCTAAGCAACAGCGGCGCAGCGCATTAACGTATATATTTAGTGGTACTGTAAAGGTCCTAATATTCATCGATAAAAGAATGTGAAGAATATTGTAAAGAGAAAAGTTTTTATTAATATTTTATATTAAAACAAAATCCTACTTATGAACAATAATAAATTTTATTTATTTAATATATTTTTTTGTAACAATTATAGCCGATTTAATACATAAATATCAACATTTATTATAAGAAACTTGTAAAAATCTTATTAACATTTTTGCACTAAAATTGAACATAATAAATATGGCGCATTAAAACAACATATAATAAAAATAAAATATAGCCACTTATACGCATGTTTGGACCCTTGTAGGCACCCGATATAGTACCTACAACCGTCACTGAAAAAGTACTGATACGTCACCTCACGCATGCGCACGAACGCGCCTGCCGCGCGGAATATCTCGCGAGTTCCCATCACTGGTCGTGCATAGTTTCTGCTGCGTTTCTGCTGTTGCATTATGACGGTACACCGTGCTGTCAGAAAATAAGCTTAATGAGGACGCAGTGGACAGGAATCTGTTCAATATTCATGTTCTAATCTGCTGACATACTGCCAGCATACTACTAGTATTTGGCTATTAGGGATCATATATTTCATTCATATATAGGTGAGTAAACACGTTTTTAATCTGATGTTTCTTTTTCTCGCGTTTGTTAAACTCATGTTTATAGTTTTATATGTCACAATGAGTGTGATTAGGTTAAATTGATTTAGTTGTTTAAAACCCGCGCGTAAATAGAAAAGACCAGCCCATTTCAGCGTTAGCAGTGGTACATGGTGTAACGTCCGGGTCTAGGGATATTTCTTCTCAATGTGTGCGTCGCGACGCCTCGGTCGCCTGACCGACGCGGGGGCTCTCTTTTCGAATTTCGGGCAGCCCGCTTACACGAACTCTACCCAGGTATGGCGAGAGCTTGTTGCCGATGGAAAACCTTGTGGGATTTGGTTAGTATGATCTTGATGTAGTTAAGATTAAGAAATTTGGATATGTATATATATGTATATATTTATTAATAAAACAACGTATAGGATTATTACATGTATTACTTAATTTTCTGGCGGAAATATAATAATCTGTGCTACTGCATCGCTATGATATTCTGTTGTTGGATCTAAAGGTTCCAACTCCGGGGAATCGTGATCGGAATCGCTAAGCGTAATTATTTCAGGCGCGTTGGACGTTAACTGATTATAATTTTCCAAAGGGACGGTGTCTTCTTGGAACAGATCAATGGAAGAGATTGCTCTTCCTGGCGGAGCGTCTGTGACAGGAGGAGGAAAGGGGGTGTGTTCCAGCGGGTAGCCCACGAAATTCTCAATTTCCTCGAAAGCCCGCTCTAGGGCTTTTTGTTGAGCTTTGAGGATCTTTTCCCTTTTCCTTTTTCCAGCGCGGTGGCGATTCTTCTTGATGGTCTACAAATAAACGCTTGGTTAAGCGATTGAACGCTTAGTTAAGCATTTTTCTACGTCAAGGGAAATTAGGGCCGTCGAGTATATTCGTGCTTGTGAATAATTAACTAACTTATATCGCTGGCAAGCGATAGAACGCTTGCTAGCGGAATCTATGGTTTGTTTACTTATATCGCTGGCGAGCGATAGAACGCTTGCTAGCGGAATCTATGGTTTCGTTGAGCACGAATATACCGGCTTTTCTAATTTCACCGACGATATTTCAATCATTGAGCCTACTCACTTTATGTGTTGTAGAATTCATCGCGGCACAAGGGAGGGGAAAGGGTACCTAGAGGAGTTGTTTCATAATTATTTAGAAGTGGATCGACAATTAATCCTTATCGAAAGGATTCCTTATAATATGGCACAGTTCGATTTCGGAAAATATTCTAGGGAGCGAAAGTAAACAATAATTAATTAGTACTCACGAGTTATAATATAGTTTGAAGCAATAGCTCCAATTAGATGGTTGACGGTTGAAGATGATCGCAGAGATATGTCGATGATGGCAGTCTGTCGGAGCACGCACTGGTTAACTTAATTGACAATGAGTTGATCGCGAAGCTGTACGAGAGAGGTTGCAGATAACTTGAAGATTGAAGAGTGACGCGTGACCGAGAACTAGTGACTGAACTAATAAGTATGCTGAACGAGTGTCGAAAAATAATGAGTGAATGAATGAATGATCCGGCGTCTGTGCGCGGATTTAAATAGGGCGCGGACAAAGGGATCGAGCAAAATCGGCGCTGCGCTCAGCGGCCGCTAGCGCTCCGGAGTAGGGAACACGCGCGAAGCGCAAGAGTCGGTAAGAGTGGGAGTGATTCGGCGGCTTGGCGGGAACCGAGTTTCGGGGGTCGCTGATAAGGCGAGACCGTTTGCACGTGTGCGGATGTTTATCGGAGATATCTCGTCTAGGATTTCGTCGATCATTTGATCCGGGATATTTTTCGGCTAGGATCGCTTTCACTACCAAATATCTCGCCGGTTTATCAATTTTAATTATTTCTTGGGCGCGACATCTTGTCGCCAACGTGAAATAGATATATCTTACGAACTGTTTATGTTAAATGCCTAGCTATGGTTCACCTGATCTTCCGACACGCAGTCCGGATATTACGCGGATTAATTTCGTATTGTATTTCTTTAGGCGCGACATCCTGTCGCCGTCGTATTGATAATAGCAGATATTGTTTTACAACCGTTCCGTTTGAATCTTTGAGGATTCAGTTGACGAGATATCATTTCTTTAATCATCCGACAGTGCACGTGCAAGGGCCTTTACAAATATCCGGTTCTTATTTATCTTACAGTTAATTAATCCTCGACGAACCCATAAGCAATACGAGAGTAAGAATTTAGAAGTTTAAACAATCCGGTTGCCTATGCGTTCGTATCGATAAGAGAGTTAAAATAATGCTAGATAACTTAAAGTATATGTATATGTAATATATGATTTTGATATATATATGTACGTAATTTTAAAGTACGATTAAGTGCTTAATATTTGAATTATTATTATATAATGACGACTTAAATGAAAGTAAGAATGAGCCATAGAAACGTATTACTGAGTAAGGTAACTCAGCGCGCATGCATCTGGACAAGTTTCGCGAGAAAATTTTTGGACAAAATTTTCCGGACGCTGGGACGTTACAATGGTAGTAGAGTACATGTACCGAAATAAGCTTATAATGCCACTCAGTTGGCCGATGACGTGGTCATAGGTTGCAATATGGGTAATATGTTTATATGGATGCCCAAGGATCATCTGTATGTCTTAATCTACACACAGAAAAATAATTATTACTTCCAAGTAAATATTACTTGTTCTAAAAGTAATGGGTTTCTTTTACATCTGTAAATCTATGGTAAACTTGTTACAAGTATCACATTTATTTAAGACATATTTTAAATTTTAGTAAGTATAATACTTCAAACAAGAATATTCACTCCAAACAAATATTGCTCTAGGGTGCTAGGGTGCTAGGGTCTTTCATAGATTCACGGTTACAATTGTTTCAAGAATATTATAAAACTTGATTGAAGAATTACGTGGGACTCTAGGTAGTAATGACCTAGTTTACACCGAGCACTTGGTACGCGTATCAAATAGTAAATAACTAGTGAATGTGTTTAATCATTGGCTGATCAGCTTAAATTCACTACTTGATACGCGTACCAAGTGCTCGGTGTAAACTAGGGCTGCGTTCCGTTTAACGCATAATACGCATGATGCATCGTTCATCCTTGTTGTTTGTCAAACGTTAAACAAGGATGAACAATGCATTATGCGCATCATGCGTTGAAACGGAACGCAGCCCTAGTTTACACCGAGCACTTGGTACGCGTATCAAGTAGTGAATTTAAGCTGATCAGCCAATGATTAAACACATTCACTAGTTATTTACTATTTGATACGCGTACCAAGTGCTCGGTGTAAACTAGGTCATTACTACCTAGAGTCCCACGTAATTCTTCAATCAAGTTTTATAATATTCTTGAAACAATTGTAACCGTGAATCTATGAATTCTATTGGCTACGGATAGCTGCGGGAATTCAGGGTTCGGGTGGCGGGCTGGTTAAGTGAATGAACGGAGGCAAGGATATATATGCTTAATACTGCGGTTTATTGCAACTCTCCTAACTAATTATACAATTATCGCTATCTAATATGTACAATGCTTATCCACTAATATCTCGCTGTGCGAGGCGTGTAAGGTTCGCTGTTGGCGACGTGTGTCGCGGAGCGCAGGTGCGCGTGGTGTCTTGATGCCGGTTGGCTGCGGCGGGCCGGACGGGCATACGGCCCGTGTGTCGGTCTATCGGTACGCCGATTGGTGGTAGCGGCCGGTCTCGGCGATCGCGGCGCTCGTAGCGGTACAGCTACGGCTGTGCGGTGCGAGGCGGCGTTTGTGTCGGTTACGGCGGTAGCCGGATTGCCTGCGATGCTATGCCTGCTATGGTCGCGGTTGCGCGGTGCGGCGCGGCGCTCTCGTTGGCGGCGTCGGTCGGCGCGGTGCTCCTATTGGTCGCGGCGGTGCGCGGCGGCGCGGTGCGACGCGGAGCGCGGCTTGGTAGCCACGGTGATCAGCTGTTGCGATGTGTTGCGACGATCAGAGGCTCGATTCTTGAATTTATTCGCAAGAGAAACGTATTCGCAAATTTTGTTCTTACAGAAAAGTTAGAAATTTATTGGCTATCGTATGGCTATTAACCAATAAACTTGCAACTTTCTGTTAGAGCGAGTATTTGCGTATACGTTTCTGTTCGCGCGAGAATTGAGCGAATGCGATCGATAGCGCGAGATGCCGGAACCGCTCAGTAATGAGCGCGGAGTGCTCGTTACGCGAATCCGTGAATCCGCTGGAGGACTAGGCGAGTGCACAGATAATTAATTGAAAGATAACTCAGACTTTAATTGACAAGAAAATGTATTTGTTTGATTTACACATCAATTCCACAATATATTTAGCGTTGCGCAGACACGGAGGAGCGACGGAATAAGTAGACGCGCGGAGATCTTCGTGAGGAGTACGTTATCGAAATGCTGCTCGTCAGCGCGACGGAGATCTTGCCGAGCGTAAGCTGGTACGCCCCGTCGGATCGGAAATCTTGACCGTGGACGACGCACTGAGGTTCGCGAAGCAGACGTACTCTCGCGAGCGAATCACCCGTCGATCCTCCTAATCTTTACGTCACACATTAACCGTCACAAACAAAGCGATTAACCCGCACCAATGATCCGGCGAGCAATCAGTGTTCCTTAACGACACGTCGAACGGCGAACTGCACGATCGAGAAACTACGAGAGCGGAAGTTTGAGAGGCGATAGCGACTGCAGAAAACCATCTGAACGTCGCTCAGCAAGCGATCGCTCCAAAAACTCTCCCTGATAACAGGAGGGAGAGTAGCATGTAGAAAACATGCAGCATCCCACGATCACGACTCGATCACGCAGCGCCGACGCGTCCGCGGAGCTCGAGCATCACGGCTCGCAACAATCGAAATATTGGTATACGATCGCACTCCACCGGCACGACGCTTTACCAACGATAAACAAAATGATGGAAATCATATGTTTAGAACTCGAGTACTTTCCCCGAGTCTCGAATTCCAAACAGTTTCTCTTGCAAATGACTTCAAGAATCGGGCCCCTGGTGTTGTGTGCGAACGGCCCTAGCATTTGCCTTTACCCTCCGTCGTAATGCCGTTCACGTCCAAAATTAGTAAATAAAGAGACGAGATAATACAGGGAATTTTATGTACAACTTCGCGGATTGGAACATATCCCTTCTATCTAAGTTCAGATTCCCTAGAAAGCAGTCATGTATCCTCTCGCGAATTATAACGGATTTCCCCTATACTAATGCTATAAAATTTAAATGCGGTTGGAGGGATTCGCCTGGCTGTGATTGTGGGTGCTCTTACCAGGACATTAACTATTATTTTCTGGGAATGTCCGGGAATTTCAAAAATGTAAGAGTTGATCTTTATAGCAAATTGTTTGAAAGGATGTTGTATGCTCCGTTTACAGTAGAATATCTGATCTCTATCTTAAATAAGACAATAGAGTCATTCACAAAAAAATTAAAAATTATGTATGTTTTTTTTTTTATTAAGTGTAAGTAATATCAATGTCGATTACACTTTGAAAAGTAATATTTCATACGTATTTATCAATCAGTAATTAATTAAAAGTCATTAAAAATTCGAAAAATGTCACGTGCCTTCAAACGTGATATGATTGGTCGAAGATAATATGACGTCACGATATATGACATAAGTCACATTGTTTTAGGTGGCTGCATGCAAACACATTATGTAACTAATTATTTTTATTACATACATTGTTTCTTTAATTGGCATTTCGATGAAGCGATCTGAGGCCTTCGTGCAAGCAAAATCGGACAATTTACCAAAAATGACAGTGGTAATGTTGTCCGATTTTTTTTACTCAAAGGCTGGTATTCATAGTCGAATCTTACCCAGGTAGCAAGCCTACGTCATTTTGACGTCCCAAAATGGTCATATCTGGTCATATGTCGTCAAAATGACCATTTTTTTACATGACCTAAAATTGACGTCATGATGTGACGTCATTTCGTAGTCATATTTCAGTCATGATCTGACAATTATTTTCCCAGACAGCATGCATCCAAAATCGGGACATAAAGACGTCATTAAGACGTATTTTAGACACTGTCTAAAGCAGTGTCTACAATGAGATTTAAGGCGTAAGGCATAAGCATATTATATAAGCATATTATATTTATAACTTTAAGAGAACTTTTTTAAGAAAACATTAGATATCTTGGAAATGATGTCAAAATGGTAACATTTATCAGAGACGTCTACTAAGAGCGGTCTTTGAGATATCTTATTGAAGAATTTTATTTAAGTTTCTTGAAAATGTTATCCTTTATTATTAAGGTTATGGAAAAAGATAAATTTAACAATGAAATTAATAAGTAAATAAATTAATGCTATTTATTTTTAATGTTTTGCAAAATTTAATTGCTTTTATAAAAAATAATATAATTGCGTCAGTTTATAACATATAGGTATTTATGTAGACAATAACAAGTACCCATATCGATGAGTCAAATTGGCGAAGCAGCTAAAGTACAAGGTTCGTAATCCTAAGGTCCCGGGTTCAAACCTACCAGCGGCAAGTAAGAATAAAATAAAATAAAATAATATAATTTAAATTTAATTAATTAATAAAAATTTGTCCTAAATTTAGTATGTGCTGTTGATAAAAATAATTAAAAAAAAATAAAATTTTTATTTTATTTTATTTTTCTTTAGTTGCAGTTTAAAGATATCCGATTTAAGAAATCTTTTAGATATCAGTTTCATGATATCTTTCTGTTCTCAAAAAACGACGCATTGGTTAACATTCTGACATTATTATATGTTATCTTTTAAAAGTCTCTTTATGTTATTATTTTCAAAAACAGGATATCTTTTAGAGATCTTTTTGACAACATATTGTTCACGTCATTCCATGACGTCAAAATACGGTACATTTCATGACGTCAGGAATTTGTGACATTCGACCGTCATTTTAACGTCATAAGGGCGTCATTTCGTGACGTCAAGAATAGTCAGTAAATGACCATTTTGGGACGTCAAAATGACGTGAGCTTGCTACCTGGGTATTTCAAGATCGTCTCAAGCAATATCTTAAGATGCTAATACAGCTCTGTGATTGGCTGATGGCATCTTAAGACAGTACTTAAGATGATCTTAAATATAAGATCCGACTATGAATACTGGCCAAAGTGAGTGTTTCAACATCGCAGAGACTACAGGTGTTAAAGCAGAAAGGTAGGTATTTTTTCCATTAAAAAAAAATATATATATGTAATTATATTTACAATGTTAATATCCATAATATAAGTATATTAAATAAAATAGACAAAATAGGTTATGTTTGTATTATATTCTCAATTTAAAGATATGTAAATAGTTATGCTTATATAAAGTAATATTTTTTAGTATATTATGTTTCATATACATATTAATGAAACAACATTATAAAGTTAATGTGTACAATATATATTAAATAATAAATGAATTAAGTAATTTTGAAAGTCATTAATACACTAAATCTTTAGCATGTAATAATAAAATATGATAAAATATTTAATGTAATGATTGAAATAATGTCAAAAAAGCATAAATTAATATAATTTTTTTAGTAGATCTGAACGTGAAGAATATGGAGATAATGCCATTGGATATGTTGAGCTGAAACGAGAAGGCTCAATATACACTGTTCGAGGAAAAATATGTCCAGAGCATAAAATTCGGAGTAAACCTTATACAGTTTTTCTTAAGATAGATGAAGAGACTGAAGAAATTAAAGAAGCTGTTTGTCATGATTGTGCCGCTTCTGGGGGTAAAAAATAGAATTTGTTATTTTTAATAAAAGTATATATATCTTTTTATATAAAAAAATTAAAAATGTTTTTATTATATGTACATATGTACATAAGTTTAAGATATTTTCTATTAAGACATTTTTGGTTAAATTATTAATATGGAAAAAAAATTAATTGATTAGACATAACAAAAGTAATTAGAGACATATTTCAGGTGGTTGTAAGCATGCTATTGCTTTTATGTTGTGGGTTCATAGGAGAAGTGAAGAACTAGAACCAACAGCAACAATATGCTATTGGAAAAAATCTAGATTAGTAGGAATCAAGTAGGAATTAATATAAAGTGTATTACAACAAAATAAATGAAAAAGCCACAAATGAAATATAATTTTAAAAACGCTGATAATTTTTTTGATAAAATCTTGCATGAAATGCAGATTTTGCAGTTCTATCTAGACATTTAATTTCTTTAGAAATATGTAATAATTTATCACTGCATCAGTTATTAATACAATTTGCTAAAACTCAAGGAACAAGTGCAGATGACTTTTTGGTCTTTTCTAAACAATTAATGTCTATCAAACAGTGTATTGAAGTAGCTCAAGAAACAAAATTACAATCTAAATCTAAACTATGGATGGAAATGAGATACGGTCGTATTACAGCATCCAGAATTTATGAAGTTGCTCATTGTAAAACTGAACGAGGCACATTAGTTGAACAAATAATTGGAGCAGCTAAAATTATAGAGACTGAAGCAATGAAAAGAGGAAAAGATTGAGAGAAAAAGGTTTTAAATATTTTGCAACAGAAAATACAAGTAAAGTTGAAAGAAAGTGGTTTATTATTAAATCCTGAATTTCCTGTAATAGGTGCCTCTCCTGATGGCATTGGTCCTAATTTTGTCGTAGAAATAAAATGTCCTACAACATCAAAAGTTGAATTGAAATATATTACAGCAGAACAGAAAATATGTAATAGATATTTGGCTCAAATACAATTTCAAATGTTTATGTCCAAAATGAAGAAAGAATATTTTTGTATGGCTAGACATAATTTCGAAACAAGTAATGATGTTATAATACTACAAGTAATATATGATGAAAAACTTATAATGAATTTAATACAAAAAAGTATGGAGTTTTGGAAAAAAAAAATGTTTTTCCCATTCTTTATAATGTCGTTTGTTAAAAAATTATATAATAAAAAAAAAATAAATTAATATAAGGTAACATGTATATTATGTGTCAAAATTTTATTTAGTTTTATTTGTGTTTAATACAATATAGGTTATTTGTGTTATAAGATTATACATGTATTAATACTTTAATATGTAATACAAAAAATACAATTTTTTAGCAAAATTCTTTGACAAAATTTTTTAATATTTTTTTATTGTGCAATTATGGGCGTTTGCAAATTTATTAAAGCTGCTACAATTAATACAATTTCATCAATAATGTCCAACGTTTGATAAGGAATTCCTGCATGAGGCGTAAGAAACTCGAAATCTCTCAATCTTCCAATCACTCGTTCTATATAAATTCGTAAACTTGCTATACGTCTTGTTTCTATAACTTCAGATTTTGTTAGATTTGTGTTACTTGAAACACTAGATGGCCTGATAAGTGTGCATCCTTTTTTCTGTAATAGACATTCTATATGTTTAAAGCCACGATCTGCCATAATTTTACAGTTAGGTGGAAGTACATTTAAATATTGGCTTTTTTCGACTATTGTAGCATCTGTAGTTTTTCCTCCGAAACTTTCTGATATAAAGTTAATCGTTCCATCAAGTGTAGCTGAGATTAAATACTTGATTGTATTACATTTTTTATATTCGGACCATGTGAGTGCTTGATATAATGGATTACTTGGTTTTTGAATTTCAATTTCAAAACAATCAATTATTGACTGTACATTGTTGTATCTTGCACGAAAAGGAAGAGGTAAAGATGCTTTTATACTTTTTTGAGAAGGCCAAAATATAAACTTTTTCAAATAATGTGCCAAAATAGGGATGGTTTTTCTGAAAATAGTATTTGCATTGCTAGGACTTTTTCCATATTTGTCACTCAAAATTATAAAAGAATGATTAAGTTTAATTTTTTCTAAAGTTAAATAAATATCATCCAACTTTATATCAGCTTCATCTGCAAGCAATTTTAAAATAAATAATGCATTATTTTGCATACCAATATATACTTTAGGTTTATTCAAAATATGTGATTTTCGCATTGTTAATGTTTGTTCTTGTATATCTTTTTTGCTTTGTTTTAAAGCTTCTTCACTTATCTCATCAGAATAAGTTAAATATTCGTCACAATCTTCCAGTGTATCATTTAAATCTTTTGTAGTACTTGCAGTTATACTTGTTGATGTTGAAGACTTTAAATTATCTTGTAGTTTATTGCTTTTAATAGGAGAACAAGCTGCATCTTTTACTTCTCGCGTTGTAGATGTGGGCATAATATTACAATACGTGTGAACACTGCGATAAAGAGGTCTCCTAGATACTTGAATGCCTTTATGTTTTACTGTAGATTCTGTTTCTTTTAAATTCAATGTGTCATTTAATATTAAATTGTTAAATTCAATTGTTGGAAAATCAATGTTTGTTGAATTATTTTGAGATTCTTGAGAAACAGATCTTTTGTCAATTTCTTCTTTATTTAATTCCTGTAAAATACGTTGTTGTCTGAGCTTTTTAACTGCTGATCTTACTGGTGTCGAAGATGATACTCGTTTTCTATCTGTCTGACAATCAAAAAATCGAGGAAGTACTCCTTTTTTAAGGAGTATTGCTGCATTTTGATCGAGTTTAACTCGCATATAATTTTCTAAATCTTGTTGCAACTGAAACAATTAATATTAAATTAATGTTATTTAATTTTGTATAAAGAATAATGCAAACATATATTACATAAACTCTGTAAATTTTGCCATAAATTTAAATATTTATAAATCATATTTTAGGTTAGGTTAGGTTAGGTAATGTTATTTATGTAAAAATAAAACTACAGAAATTAAATTAATATTTAAAAGATCCATTATATAATAATTATAATACTTACATCAAAATGATCTTCGCAACAATAAAAAGGCGCAATCAATGATGTTTTATTGGGATCACGTCGAACTTGTATTATCCATTTTTTTCGCATTTTCCCTTTTGGGACACACACGAATATTTTACAAGGATTTTTTATTGTCGTACTTAAACATCCTGGCACAAAACAGTACTTATAAATACCTTTTCGTTTTATTGTATTTTCTGTCATTATAACTGTTTATGATAAACTATGGCTACATTCGCGGAGCATGCTACCAGCGTTATCGCGTCATTTTATTCCTGTTTTACGTCTAATGTGGTCTAATGACTGATACAGAATGACAGAATAGTGCTAGTAGTGAGCTCCCTGAACGCATCCTATATATACATTATGTATAGTGACGTCATGAACCAATGGCGGGCATTCTGGCGCTTTTCAAACTCTTCTTATTTTTAAGTTCATTTTGCATTGTCATAATAATTCTATTACAAATATTTATATTTTTTATAATATTCTTAGAACTTATAATGTTATTTAAAATAATAAAAAAATTTTCAAAAATGACTCTATTGCTCGTGCGATGGTCAGGTTTGTGTTGGACGGTGATATAAGAATATAAAACTATAAGAAATTTAGTTTAGTGCTCTTGTTGAGTTACGTGTCGAGAGATTGTCCTTGCAGGCTGATGATCGTGGATGGTTCTCCTCGGACAGTGGAAGGAAGAATCAAAGAATTGAGAGAGGAACTTGACTTGAGGGGTATCTGTTGGCCCCTTGATGAGTGAGATTCTTGGAAACGAGGGAAAGCATATTACTTAAAAGAGGAGCACAGTCATTCCCCCTGGACTGTTGCTCTACATAAGCGTTGAATCATGGTACTGTGTCCCTGTGGGGATGGAAATCCAGTGGGCAAAAGAAGAAGAAGAAGAAGAAAGAGACGAGATGGCATGATGGTTCTGGGGAGCCGATGAGATAAGACGTAGTCACAAGTCAATCAAATCAAGTGAAATTGTATTAAGTATTGGATAATTTTTAAGGCTCGGCTCCTCGTATCTAATTACCCCTATAACCATTTCTGCTGTGACAAATGTTGGCAACAGATTCTGTTGCCAAAAAGGCGACAAATGAGAAACATATCTTGTCATTGCAAACACTATTAGCAGATATTCAGCAAATATTTAGCAACGTCTGTCATCAGAATACATGACAAAATAATAGTGAACTGCGGGCAGATTTATTGAAAGTATTGATAACAGATTGACGACAAACACCAAAGTGCAAACAATGTCAGTAAATTGCCTGTAGAAATGTAACAACATTTGTGTGTCAAAGTACGCGACAGATTGATACCAGAAATGCAGCAGATCTGTCGAAATGTCAAATTGGCAATAAAAAGTGCGGCACCGTCGATAGGCGGCTTATTTTCTCGGGAGTAAAATGCAGTCAACTCGCTACATAAAGACCACTCGCAGCGCGAAGGTAAGCAAAAATTATCTTCCTTCGCTGCGCCTGCGGAAGAGTCCGATGTGGCGGAGGACCGCCACATTATACTTTTATGATACAGAATTGGTAGTATTTTCATTTTTTTGGAATGAGATTTAACTACAAAGAAATTTAAAAATAGATAGGTCAATTGAGGCCCCCCTATAGGAAATATTAGATGCTAAGGAGAGGGTTGGGTAAATTATTTAATCTATTCCTACTCTTGAATTAATAAATCTTCCCAGGAGATTGCTTACATCGATTCTCAAATAAAATTATAACTGTGATGAAAGAAGAAATGAAAAGATTCGACAAATTTGTCGCCAATCTATCATCATTTATGAATACAGATCTGTTGCATATTTGGCGCAAATCTGCTGTGAGTTTACGTTGCAACATCTGTTCTCAATTTGCTGCGTGAATTTGTCATTGTATTGCTAGTGACAGGTCTGCTCTGGTGTTGCACCCAATTTGATATCAGGATTTGATAATAATTTTTGCTTGCAATTGGGGCGCACTCGAAGACACAGTAGGCCATGGTTTTGGCAGCCTGATTCCGCAAGAAATTTTTAGCAGTCTGCTGACAATTTGATAGCAAATGGTTAGCTGGGTAGTGGCCAAATGTAATCGAGATGACAGTGGAGGAATAACGCCATGTACTAAGTGAAATTTTTGCTCTGGAATTACTACGAGGCCTGGTCTATGGCTGTGAGCTTTTAGTCGGCCATTTTGAGAGATCGTTACTTGCACAATTTTGCAACGCACATGTGCGATTTTACTCTGGAAGGAGATAGTTAATCAGGATTCGACCTTTTTTCACCTTCGACCTAATTTTCATCCACCAAAGCGATATCCTAAAAAGTCTACCAATTCTAACATCCCTCTGATTGAAAAGGTACGTCTCTGGCTCTTATGCTCAACAAGCTTTAGTTATTAATTATTAGGATTGCACGCATAACATGAGTCATAGTTAATATGTAAATCTTGACCGTCGCTTTAATTGTCTATTATATATGATAATGGCTCAAGATTATATCCCCTAATAGCAAAATGCTAGCAGATTGCGAGCAGCTTGGCAGCAAATTCAATCAGATACCCATTGCAGATCCATAGCATTCTGTGTCCGCATTAAGCTCAGGATTTGTCGACAAAGCCTGCTGGCATGGCATGCCAGCAGATTGATTACAGAAACCGAGCAGGATTTGCTGACATAATCCTGACGACAGATTGGCAGCAGAAATCAAACAGAGCCTGCTAACATGCTATGCCAGCAAATTGGTAGCAGAAACCGAGCAGGGTCTGCTGACATAACCTGACAGCAGATTAACAGCAGAAATCAAGCAGATCTAAAAGATTTCTTAAATCGGATATCTTTAAAGTGCAACTAAAGATAAAAAAATAAAATAAAAATTTTATTTTTTTTTTAATTATTTTTATTAACAGTACATACTAAATTTAGGACAAATTTTTATTAATTAATTAAATTTAAATTATATTGTTTTATTTTATTCTTACTTGCCGCTGGTAGGTTTTGAACCCGGGACCTTAGGATGACGAACCTTGTACTCTATCTGCTACGCCAATTTGACTCATCGGTATGAGTACTTGTTATTGTCTACATATACCAATATGTTATAAACTGACACAATTATATTATTTTTTATAAAAGCAATTAAATTTTGCAAAACATATTAAAAATAAATAGCATTAATTTATTTACTTATTAATTTCATTGTTAAATTTATCTTTTTCCATAATAATTTTATGGAAATTGCGATCTATTTAGCATTAATACTTTAAAGCGTTCAAATGGTTAATTAGATGGTTAACTATATAGATCATATATTTTAAGAAAAATTGAATAGTACATCTATTATCCTGTTTTTGTTCAGTACATAATGAATTTAGATTTTGTGCATTTTTTTGTGCGCAGTAATTGTAAACAAACCGTAATTTTGGAAAACATTATCTTTATGATAATTTTTTTAAATATCAAATGGATTTCTCATTCAGGATGTTATAATGTTGTCTGATTTTTGCTACGACGCGCATGGACGGCTCAAAAATCGGACAGCATTGTGTGATATTTTTTATGAGACATTTAGCTGATGTCATAAGGATAACATTTTTAAGAAACTTAAATGAAACTCTTCAATAAGATATCTCAAAGACCTCTCTTAGATATCTCTGATAAATGTTACCATTTTGACATCATTTCCAAGATATCTAAATGTTTTCTTTAAAAAGTTCTCTTAAAGTTTTCGGACAAGCGTATTGTCTGGGCTTTTTTAATTTATCTGAAATTCTTTTATCTGTATTATTTTCTATTGGTTGCCGGTATTATACATAACTTTAAACTTATGTATAATACAAGTAACCAATAGAAAATAATATAGATAAAAGAACTTCAGATAAATTAAAAAAATATAGCTGCCTAATACTTTTGGCCAAGCCTGTATACATATATATATTTTTATATAATTAGGGATCGTAAGGAAATAAAATTATTATAATTGTCAATACATTTTTAATAAGAGTTTAGGCATCATTTCTGTTATTTCAAATTTACCGTTATCGCGCGGTAGCCCAATACAATAAAGTACTTAATCTTTCAATACAATGTATATCGGCGAGAGAACAATTAAACTCTTATTAAAAATGTATTGATAATTAATAATAATTTTATTTCCTTACGATCCCTAATATATTAAAAATATATGTATGTATACAGGATTGGCCAAAAATATTAGACAATGATATAATTTAATTTCTCAATAATTTCTACTGCCACAACTTTTTTTCTTACGTTTTTTTCTATAGAAACATATTAATGCAAGTTTTAAATTGGCATTTAAATAGCAATTAAGATTATAAAGTAACGGACATACTGTTCGATTTCTGCTGCCGATCTGCCTACAGGTTATGTCAACAGGCTCTGCTCGATTTCTGCTGCCAATCTGCTGTCAGTTATATCAGCAGGTTTTGCTCGATTTCTGCTGCCAATCTGTTGTCAAATTATGTTAGCAAGCTCTGCTTGATTTCTGACAGCAATTTGCCGACATCGTTGGATATTACAGACTCTGTATAAAATTTGTTGCCATTCTGTCGTCAAAAATTGATAGCATGCTCTGCTCAAAATCTGTTCCTGCAGGCTTGGCTATCTGGGTCGTTTATGTTGTAATATTTTCCGTATCCTATAATAAAAATTTCGGTTTACATGGTTTGCTGTAACGACCTCGCATGTACCTAGTCAACTTCATGTAAAATCAGGTACGTTACATTTTTAAGAGTCTTCCATAGTTTCATTGTTTCAGTTAAACGCTATTATAGTTATTTAAAAAAAAGAGAAAATATTAACTATTGATCTTACACATGAGTCGTCAGGCCTCTTCCTGAAAACCTATTTATCTACGTAATTAATCAAGAAAATGTTGTAAGATGGATTGATATCTTTTATATGATGGTATTAATTTAGTATATTTTCTAGTCAAATAATGGTGATAGAATTCATAAATGAATTCCATAATTTTTTAGATCACCCTGTTCTCAACACTGTGATACAAGGTCAACTTATGTTTTCTTTTTGTTGCCTTAAATAGAGTGGTATTTACCTTAACTCAGTCCGAATTGATATTTACATCAATTCAGGGGCTTTATTTTATTTTGATGTTTGAATATCTTCTGAAGTATGGTCCACTTTTATACCATACTAGCTAAGTAAACGTAAACGTATATTAATCCAGTATAACAATGATTCTTGTTCTTACTAGTTTTTATGTGATAAATTAGTGTTAATTATAAAGTAAGTAGTTAGACTCTCTTCTCATCTACATTTGCTCAACTTTGGCTGTCTGACTCAATAGGAAATAAAGCTACTCTGATTTAATAACTTGTATATTCTACAGCTTAATCTATACATGTCTTACTCTTAATCACATTTGAGGCGATCTAATACGTGCTCAAATTTTTGATACAAGTTAATGAAATATGATCAATCGGTTGAGAGGTTTCTAGCGGAGTGTATATAATATACTTTTAGTGTAATTGTTATTTATCTTATTGTATATATAAATTGTTTATTTGTTGAATTGTTTGATTTATTTATTGCTTAGTATCTTAGTATTTATAGTCACTTTTTTTTTAGTTTTGTATATATTTTTATTTAGGCTAGTACTTCAGCTATTTAAAATCAATTTAAAAAATTTTTCTTGCTCTATCTAATATAAATTATAGTATTAAAAAAAAAATTTTTTTTAAATTAAGATTATTCTTTGAAATTCTGTAGAGGAAAGTTGAGATGTCCAAAATGTGGGGAGGATCACCCCAGTGAGAACTGTAAAAGTAACATTTTTAAGTGTGTAAATTGTGGAGGCCCCCATGGCTCTTTCGATGATTCATGTCCTTCGTTTCAATACCATAATCTTGTAAACTATGTTATGGCTTATGTTAATTGTTCGTCGTTCAAGGCTAAGAGACTAATTAAGGACAGAGAGATCATTAATGTCTTCCAAATTAGTAAAATGTTTAGGTCCCAGTTGCATGCTGGAATGCCCAGTTAGAGTTGAGTTCGGCTCTTAATCTTGGGAAGCGTGCTCAAACAGGAAGAGGGTCGAACTTTGACCCGGTCAGCAGAAATGGATCGAATGTTGGCCCCTCTTCTAATATTGAGTCAATATATCCAATAAATAAAGAGGCCACTAGGTCTGGTGTTTCTGGAATCCGTTTACTCAGAAGAAATGGTGAGCCATTTGATAATTCTCGGGCGATTATGCCCTTCTCCGTCAGAGGGAATTGTTGCCGAGAGGCCAGGGGGGTGGAGAGTCGGTTTCTTTGATTGCTCCATCTCATAAGTCCAGGGGCGGGGTGGAACCTACTCCTGTTCCCCTTCAATCTCAGATCCTGAGCAGTATGACTCAAGGTGCTGCGCCTATTACGGTTTATGGTTCCGACTTAATCAATTTGTTTCAGGGTGTAGACCCTATTGCAGAACTTAACTCAGAAATAATAATTTCTCAGATTACTGATTTGATTAGTTTTGATAGAACAGCCGAAGAAAGGTGGCGTGATCTCCGCTGCTACTTGTCTGCAACTAAAATTATTAATAAATTGTAGATTTACTGTTCGCCCAGTTTATTGAAAGGCATCCTTGCTCTTAATTGTTCTGCATTTCCAATGGCTTTAAAGATTATGCAATGGAATTGTAGGGGAAAAACAAGAGTTTTCTAATATAATATCTTAGTTTGATCTTATATGCCTTCAGGAAACATGGTTACAGGAAAGAATAAATTTCGATTTTAGTGACTATTTTACGTATAAATCTGATAGAGCTGGAAATAGAATGGGAGGTGGCACTGCGGTTCTGTGAGTAAGAGTCTTGACTCAGTCTGCTTCGATTTAAATCTACCAGATAACCTCGGGCTTGAGTATACGACTGTAGCCATTATAAGAAGGGAAAAGGAGCTTAAAAAGATTTTATTGGTCTTTCTATATAGACCTCCTGATGTAATGCTAAGTAAAACCAAATGGTTAAGTTTTTTCCAGAAGGTCTCTATTCTGGCTGACAGATATGATGTGTGTATTTGTGGGGACTTAAACTCTCAGAATGAAATCTGGGGATCTACTCGTACTAGCACGACTGGAAGATGTTTGGCAGAGTGTATTGACGATTCCCCTTTTATTATACTTAACGATGGTTCCCAAACCAGAATCTTGGTGAGCTCGGAGCATGTGAGTGTTCCTGACCTTACCATGGTTTCGGGGAGTCTTGGGACGGATGCTTCCTGGTCTTTGTGGCCGGATTGTATTGGCAGTGACCATATTTCCATTGTTGTTAGTATTGGAGGATCTGGCTGTAAAGCTTTGAGTACTAAATCTTGCGAGCATTATGTTAAATCTAGGAAGAAATTAGATATATCTGGCATATCAAGAGACCGTTTTGCTGAGGTGGTGTTAGAAAATCTGGGTGATGCCTCGGATCATCAGCTAACTGGAGCGTCCCAGTATGAAGCCTGGGCATCAACTATAATAAGATGTGCCATTTTCTTTGGAGCTAGGCTATACGATGGTGAAGGGAGAGTCTCGGTTGTTGATTCTGAGAATAATGGTATCAATTTTGAGTATCTTAGGAAGTCTAATAACAGAAAAAAACCTACTCCCAAGCCCTGGTAGGATTGTGAGTGCTCCCGGGCGGTAGAAAAGAAAAAGATCGCGTATAAGAAATTGAGAGAGAATCATTCACGGGTAAATTTGTTGCTTTATAGAAAAGCATCAGAAGAAACTAGAAAGTTGCTCAAAAGAAAAAAAGCCAAAGCTTCAAATCATTAGTTAATAATTTGAGTTTATCCGCAGGTCCTAGATCATTTTGATAGACAATCAACGCGTTCAAACAAAATGCTTTTCTTTCTCCAATAAACCCTCCGAATGTTTTTAGGGTACATAAGATGGAAAACTACCTGAGTAACAGTATCCCGTCTTGGGTTCCTAACCTGTTTGAAACCCCTAAGGAGTTCACTCCCACTGGAAATATGTTTGCTCCGTTTGAACTTTATGAAATTTTGTTTTGTATTGCTGGGTTAAAAGAACGGAGTTCGCCAAGATCTGATTGCATTGGTAACTCTCTTATAAAACTGTTGCCAATGAGTGCTGTTGAACGATTAATTGAGATTTTTAATAGAATTTTGGATGATGGATTCTTCCCCTAGGATTGGAAAGTCATTGACGTTGCCTTGATCCCCAAGCCAAATAAAGAGGACTTTAGATCCATTTCGTTGTCATCAGTTACTGCCAAAATGTTTGAGAAATTGATCCTCAAAAGATATAGTCGATTTGTGGAAGAGAGTTGATTGAAATTGATTCCTAACACGCAATTTAATTTCAGGAGAGGTAGGTCGTGCGATGACTGTCTTGCATTGATGAATCTATATATTTACAGGGCTTTTGCGAAGGGTGAGATGTCGGGTGCGTTACTACTAGATGTTAAATCGGCGTATGATAATGTTAACCCCCAGATCTTGTTTTCAATGATTAATGAGTTGAAGATTTCAACTAACTATAAGCTTCTATTCAGAAACTTCTTGAGCCCAATAACTGCTAATTTTTTCGAATCTGGCCAATGGTTTGGATGTAGACTATTACAGAGGGGCCTCCCGCAAGGATTAGCCTTGAGCCCTATTCTTTTTAACCTTTACATAAAAGATATCTTATGGAAAATTCCCTACAATTGTCAGGCCCTACAATTTGCGAATGATATCGCTGTTGTTTGCGTTGATAAGGATTTGGCAGTTATCAAAAAGGCTCTTTCTTCATCTTTTATTAGTATTGAAAAATGGCTTAATTTCATCGATCTCGAGTTGTCTTTGGGAAAAACGCAGAGTATAATCTTTAACAGAAAAAAGCGTCTGAATTATGATGACAGTCTTAATTTTGATGAGAGAAGTATTCGTATTTAAAAGGAAGTCAAATATCTCGGTTTGACGTTAGACGAGGGTCTTAGGTGGAAAAGCCACATTAGAAGACTGAAGAATAGGGCTATTGGATACACTAACATTTTGAAGTGGATTGCGGGGTCATCATGGGGAGTCAGTGCAATGGACAGTATCAGATTCGTCAATGCTACGATAGAAGCACAACTTGAATGGGGTAGTATGTGGTATTGTAGCGCCGCAGGTTCTTATATTGAATCTCTGGAAAGAATTTTGAGTCAGGCATATAAATCGGCTTTGGGCATCTCCAGATCCACTCTTAACAGGGTGGTTCGGAGCTTTAGTAGTTTAGTTTAATAAGAAGAACCAGTATAAAATCAGACAAATACTTGTGTAAGTTAATTCAGTTAAAGAGGTATGTAATCATCAATAAGATTAAAAATTACCATGTTTGGACTCTTTCAAAGAGGGTCGCACCCAGAAACATTCCGTTTATAATGAGTAGATAGTCTAGGGTTTGTTCTTTCGAGAAGATCTTATTTCAATGGGATATTCATTCGGCCCATGATTTTTCTCTGTCCCTGGCTTCTTTGGAGATTGATGTGGACTTCAGATCTGGGACGATGGCTCTTCTGTGCAACAACCCTGATAATGCGTTTAATAACCTTATTGTTTTAAAAGGCTTGCCCAGGGAGGAGGTGACGATGTTTACAGATGGTTCTAGAACTCCTCTGGAAGATGGTGGGGCATTGGTAGGTTGCGCGGTTTATGTCCCGAATGTAGAGAGAGTATATAAATTTAAATTGAATAATTTCATGAGTTCCTTTTCGGCGGAATCGGTGGCAATTTCTAAGGCCATAGAGTGTCATTATCCCTTGATAATAATTGGAAGGAGGTAAATATTTGCTCTGATTCTAAGAGCAACTTGGATGTCATTAAATCAGCAAATGACTTATATAAAAATACGTATATTAAACTTAGCCCCTGGTTGTCTAGGGTAAGAGAGTATCTAAGAAAGGCTGAAGAGCAGGGAATTAGATTTTGTTTTACCTGGTGCCCTGCTCATAAGAATATTGGTGGTAATGAGAAGGCGGATAAGGCCGCTAAGGATGGTGCTCTGGTTGGGGAAATCTGCCCAAACCTCAATTATATTTCGTTTTCTGAAGTCCTTTCGTCTCTTAAAAGGGATTATGAATTTTTAGATGCAGAATTCCTTGATAGAATTAATTTTAACACAGGTAATTATTACATGTGCAATTTCACGGACTGGAACATATCCCTTATTTCCAAGTTTAGATTCCCTAGAAAGCACTTGCATTCTCTCGCGAATTATTACTAGTGTAGGGTTTCCCCTACACTAATGCTATTAAATTTAAATGTGGTTGGAGGGAATCGCCTGATTGTGATTGTGGTTGCTTTTATCAGGACATTAACCATATTTTTTGGGAATGCCCTAAATTCAACAAAGCTAGAATTAGTCTTTATAGCAAACTGAGCAGAAGTGTTATGCTCCATTTACGATAGAGTATTTGATCACTGTTTTGAATAAGACTATTGCTGGAGCTATGGTCAAGTTTGTATTGGATAGTAATTTAGGAATATAAGACTAGAGGTAAATTTGATCCAGTTTCTCTTGTTGAGTTGCGTGCCGAGAGATTGTCCTTGCAGGTCGATGAGAGTGGATGGTCCTCCTTGGAGAGCGGTAAAGAAGAACCAGAGAATTGAATGAGGATCCCGGCTCGGGAGGTATCTGCTGATCTCTTAATGAGTGAGATTATTGAGAAGAAAAATATATTTATTTTGAAAGGAGAACGCAAACAATCCCCCTTGTCTGTTGCTCTATATAAGAGTTAAATCGTGGTACTGTGTCCCTGTTGGGACGGAAATCCAGTGGGCAAGAGAAGAAGAAGAAGAAGAAGCTGCTGTATACGGTGTCATTCTGCGTGGATGATCTTTGCGGCGCCGGTTTCCCCTCACTACGGGGTCCCCGTGTACGTGTGTTGGGATCGGTCGCTCAATGCGCGTACCGGGATCCGGGTGACGAGCGGGGCGGTGATCTGCCACTCAATATGTGGCGCGAGGAAGCGCTCAGTGCGCGCTGGCAAGGAAGCCGGTGCGAGGTTATAGTGCGTGTTCTGGAGACTCAGCTCAGTTCGCTGAGAGGATCGGTCGGCTCACTTCGCTAGACCGGGGAGATCTGCCTTCTTATCACCAGCGGAGGGCTTTTATAGCCCCCGTTTGGTAACAAGAGGAGCGGAGACGTGCGGGGAGAAAGATAAGCGGAGGGGACTGCGCAAGGTAAGAGGGTAACGGCCTCGTATCTTTGTGCCTTAACGATGGCGGAGGAACGGCTCGTTACACAATAAATTCTTATTTTACATAAAAAAATGCTAAAATGTTCTAATACGTATTACAAGTATACCTGAAAATTAATATTAAGAAAATATTCTTGGTTCAAAGAAACTGTTACTTGAACGAAATAAAATAAAATAAGTAATTACTTTTCTTGGTTGTAAAATATTTTTCTGTATGTATTTAGTAACTGTCATGCATTCTATTCAAGTCTGATATATGTATAAGGCATACAAATTTACCAATAAGGCTCTTAGTTAAATTGAAAAACTAAAAGATACCAGGAAATTGAGGCCTGTGTTTCACCTAATGCTCTTGAAACATATAATCATGTACCTTGTAATGGGAAACAAAAAGATAACTTTTACAAAAATTGTGAATGTGATCTATGGCCTTTAAATAACCTGCAAAGTTGGCAAGCTTGAGAAATTTGCATAAGAGCCATATTTTTATTTCCCGTTACAAGCCGGCATACAATTATATGTTTTAAGAGGATTAATTAAAACAGGTGCAAAATAGATTTATTATCAATAACTGTAAAAAAACTAAATATAAGTAGTAAAAAACTAAATAAAAAAACTAAATATAATTACATATGTACAATTGCAATTGAACTATAAATTTAACTGTAAAATATGAATAAATATAATTAAATATAATGCTATATTAATGTAAAAAAGAATGAAAGTAAAATATAACATGTTGTTCCATATTTGAGAAATCAACTCGTAAAAGAACAATAAATATAATTATAAATCAATTACAATTTAACTACAAATTTAAGTGTAAAATAGCAATAAATAATTAAATATAATACTACATTAAAATAATGCAAAAAGAATGAAAAGTGAAATATAACGTGTCGTTCGATCTTTGAGAAGTCGACTCATTTTGTAGTCTTTCGTCTCATGTATGCCTTAATTTACAATAAAATAAGTTAGAGAATCAAAAATATAACTAAACATTTTGAATGTAATGTTTGTAAATGTATGAAAAGAATTGTATAAATTAGAATAAATTGTTTCGGAAACAAAGTATTGAAATACTTACTTTTTAGTTTTTGATTTGACTAAGAGTCTTATCAGTATATTTCTATACCTTGTCCATATTTGACTTGCATAGAATCCATAGCAGTTATTAAATAGACTAATAAAGAATACAGATAATCCTTGGGGTTTATATAAACATGTCTCCGATATTACAGCCTGTTGTTGTTTCAGACAAGATTTCCCACTTTTTACCTATTTCAATAATGTAAAAAAGAAATGGTTGTACTATATCTGCATTTAATAGCCACGCACTTGCAATATAGTATTTTTTAAAATAAAATTATAACACTTGTAACTATTCTCTTACCTCGTCTGCCATAAGATAGTGATATATTTAAAAAACTAGAAAGTACACCTTCAAGTAATCCTTTTGATATGAATTGTACTGCCAATTTTCTATGATAGTTCGCTGAATTCAAAAAGAGATGAATCTTGTTAAAATTATCAACAGCAGCATACATAGGCTTAAAAGAAAAAGAATTTTGATGTAACAGCCAACAGTTTTTCGTAGGAAAATTACGGTATTTGATACCTTTAGAGGGAAGCGTCCCAGATACGCACAGTAATAAACGAACACAGCAGGCTGAGTGAAACGGACACAGACCAAATGCGCGCAGACCAAATGGGCACGGACCAAATGCACACGGACCAAATGCGCACGGATCAAATGCGCACAAACTAAATGCGCACAGACCAAACGGACACAGTAACCTACATAAACTTACCACATGGGTTGCGACTTTTCGGGCACCTCTACCGACGGGGTGGGTGCGGGAGGGGGGCCAAGCCCATCTTTGCACCCCCGCCCGGAAGTGTGTGCGCGCGCGCGCAAAGCATTCACTGCACCACATAGGTTTGCGACTGTGCGCATGTGGTCCGTGCGCATTTGGTCTGTGCGCATTTGGTCTGTGTCCGTTTCACTCAACCTGCTGTGTCAGTTTATTATTGTGCGCAACTGGGACACACTCCGGCGGACGCGGCCGAGTCGGCCCGAGACCCGAGACTCGAGGCACGAACGCGACACCGAGTGCCCGCCCCCACCGTCGATGCTGGCGGCCGAAAACTTGCACCACTGATCGGCAGTCGAAACGTCTGCGCATTATATTAATCAATTAATGTATTAAATTGCGTTCGCGTTGCAATTCGTTTAAACGTATTTAACAATAAACAAAATTAATTTGCACACACATATCTTAATTGTGCTGACTCTTATTATCCTTCTTGTTTTAATTGAATTTGAATTGAACAAGAGCCTAATTATTATTTTTAGTATTAATGTTGGGAATGTTGCTAATTTAAAATATATCAACAATAAGAATTACACATAAGAACATTTAGAGTTTATCGGGAGACACGGTAGTGTCTCTGAACGCTGTTCAGAGTCATATGCTACGTCGTACTAGTGTGAGTTTTTGATTTTTAGATCGATATAATGTACCCCGAAATCATTTCAGTAGCACTTTTGTTTGGTCATAGTGGATTTGCTATATCAAATTTTTAATTTTTAGCAGTGGATTCAGATTTAGCGACCAAAAAGCTTGTAGGATACCAAGTTTCAATTATTTCCCATTGAAAATTGACGTAGTTACAGATTTTTGTCGCCTAACGTCTCGTTTTCTCCCACTGTGGGACGTAGAAAAGCGACATTGAAAAGCGACGGACGACGTAAAGGCCCTTACACATGAATTGACATATCCATAACATTAAGGTTTCGACGCGTTGCAGAATTGGGCGACCGTAACCGTAACCGGCTGAATCAAGTACGTGAGTGATCGAAACCTTACTCATATGATAATGTCAGTTCATGTGTGAGGACCTTAAGATTTATTTCCTTCTCTCTCTCCGGCGTGCTCCTGCGTGTATTCTTATTGGGTCACGTGGGTTAGCCAGTGACTCGTTCTAATTGTAAGTGACGTGCAGGACATGCAGGATGAGGTTATAATACAAATTTCGATTGCAAATATGTGTAATATATGAAATTTATATGGTAAATATTCTCGTATTGTTATTTTATTATTATACATATATATTAAACATTTAACTGAGCTATGTTACTCTCTGATTCAATTTTACATTGGCGTCGATGAGACAGATAAGATGTGTGCAACAGTTAAATGTTGCTGTAATTTACAATCGATATGTACAGCTTTTAATCTGCTTTAATAAAACTGTAAATAAATGTTTTTTATAATACTTATTTTTATTCTTTGCTTTATTAGTAATGTATGTATAATTACAGGTACCTTGGTGACAAAAGAACTTATCCTTACAACGTTCTCAATATTGCAAACCAATGCACAACTCTACGTGTCACACCTCATCTATTTAACCATCAACATCAACAGTGTAAAATTAATTAAACAGAGGGTAACATAACTCAGATTTTACACTCGTGTCGATGAGATAGACGAGATGTCGTGCGATATAGAATTGTGGATCAGTTAAATGTTGCTGTAATTGTCAATCAATAATCACAACTTATTAATTAGTTTGAATAAAACTTTAAATACTAATTTGTATTCTTTACTTTAGTAGTAACGTACATAATTGCCGGTACCTTGGTGACAAAGGATGGTTCTTATCCTTACAACGTTATCAATATTTAACCGATGCACAACTCTACGTCACACTTCATTTATTTAATCATCAACACCAATGAAAAATTAATTAATCAGTGAGTAACGAGCTCAGATTTTACACTGGCGTCGATGAGATAGATGAGATGTTGTGTGACATAGAATTGTGGATCAGTGAAATGTTGCTGTAATTGTCAATCAATATTCACAACTGTTAATTAGCTCGAATAAAATTTTCAATAAATGTTTTTAATAATACTAATTTTTATTCTTTACTTTACTAGTAACGTATATAATTTCCGGTGACAAACCTTGGTGACAAAAGATGGTTCTTATCCTTACAACGTTATCAATATTTAACCGATGAACAAGTCTACGTCACACCTTATCTATTTAATCATCACCATCAATATATAATTGATTAAATTTAAATTTAAGGAAAAAAATTACATCAATCCAAGATGATCCTTTTAATCAAATTCAACTTAAGTGGTCTATAAACACTGCAAAATATATCCGTTATATCCGAAGAAAATTACCTTTTTAAAAAAGGTAAAAAAAAGGCGCCAAATGTATGGTTTTTCTTTAAGGAAAGAAATAGCAAATCCAAGGTAGGACTTTTGATTAAATTTTACCTGAGTGACATATATAGTATATCTTTATGGTTGGAAAAAATCACATTTGTTTATGTATCAAATAAATCCAAGATAATACTCTTCATCAAATTCAATCAAAATGATACATATAATATAAGTGATATATAGTATACTGTAAAAAAACACATCTTATACCTAAGATAAAACATCATCTAATTTAGCCCAAGTAATATCACAGACCTTCTTATTCCAACCAAAATCTAACTTTAATTATTAAACTAACGATTATTTTAAATGAAGAATTACACGCGCACGCATTAACCTTCTCTACAAAAATAATGATATCGGAATATTTTGCACCAAATATAACAATGGATATTTATATGAACTGAAACATCTACTGTATTATTATTCTTTGGCCAGTATTCATAACTAAGAATAATGTAAAACAGACAAATAAATATTCTATTACAACTAAATGTATTATTATAAATAAAAACTTTTTCGAAAAACTCGACGCTGGTAAACCGACGAATACACACGCACGAGCGGGAGGGGCAGTGGTGGGGGTGGGGGCGAGAGAAATCAATATCATGACAATTAATATATATATTTATTCGGAAGGTTTACAGCGGGGTCGATGTCAATTGTTTCGCAAATGAAAGCGTAGAGTCCGACGTGCCGAATGATGGTCTCGTTTTTTTTTTTTTTTTTTTTTTTTAACGAGGAAGAGGAAAATCTTCAACCTGACCATCTTGGAAGGATAACTTTGTAGTTATCAACCACCAAGAGGCCAAAGACATCCGGGTGCCCGTACACCCGGATAGTGTGGGATTCTATGGGGGCACATCGCGGGAGATACTGCCCCCATAGCCTACCCACTAAAAACCTCTTCCTATATTCTATTTTATCTATTCAGCCCTGATGTTAAAGATAATATCTCCCGAAATTTCCGGTAGTAGTAGCGATGCCCAATATTTAGCCAGTATTAGTCATTATACTGTTAATGTATTTTGCTAGTAGGGACATCTTGGTTTCGACCTGACGATCGGACTCAGAATTCATAGATACTTTAAGCTGCAGTGGACCGGTCGACTTTACTTGGTCGTTCTTCGAGGTTTGCCAAGGTTATCGAGTAGTAACTAGTAAAAAAATTAAAAATTGACAATAAATTTAAAAAATTAATAGCTGTTAACTTATAGTATATAGTTGAATTTAAATATTTTAATTTTTTAACTGTGACAAGTTATTTTGAAAAATTCAACTTAATATCAACTTGATTAACTTGAACTTAATTAATTAAAAAAATATATCAACTTACCCAAGCCTGAGGTTTGCGTATTATTGAACTTCTTTTTTAATAAATCCCGGAGAAATTTCTTGCTCGCCTTAGGACTTATAAAGTTCATGTTGTTTAACTCCGGAGCGATAAACACACTCGGCTCTCTTTGCGTCCGTCGCATAAGAGTAGCGGAGTTCAGATCGGGTTGGTAGGCGTTCTGCTCGCCCAGCGGGAGCCACGCTTGCCAGTAGTTATTCAGAGAGCCAATGCCATTCTTTTTGGCTGTCGATGACGACGTTGTCGTTGTTTCTTCAGGTACACGAACGGGCATCAATTCGCCATTGCAGATCAATCCGAGAAACAGCAAGGTGGATAACATTCTCCACTGAGATACCATTCTTCGCTGTAGGCTCAGCATCATTTTTGTTCTCGTGCTTCTTTTCGTCGAGTTCGGAAAAGATATCTCAAGATGCTCGCGTCTGAATCTTATTCGCCACGTGTCACTTGTCCACGCGCGTCGTGAGCTATGCGTCTCTGACGAGAGAAACGAAAGCTACTAAGTCTTCACGACTTTATATACAACGTATATAATCTCTAACGCTAACTCAAACGCAGCACTAAAAACTTCTGCTGACTTCTGACGCAGCCAAACGCTCCAGCTTCAACGAATGCAGTAGCAGCGGTGGCGACTGCGAAAAGCGACGCGCTTATATACCATACCGAGCTGGCTACCCCGATCCACCATCAGCCAATCAGAAAG